>NC_061840.1:22763874-22776374 GCF_019202785.1 Penaeus chinensis
TGTTGCCGTATTTTAGTCCTATGTGTCCTTTTTTCTCGTGCTCTACTCCACTGTTTTGTTCCCCAGTTCTGTGATGCGATTGAGATTTGCGAAGTTCTAGCTTCGCCCGGGCCTTCTATATATGGCCCGGCCTGTGTCAGTTTTTTATGGCTGTCTCATTTTTTTTCTGACACTCGGTGCTTATTGTGGCGGTGGGATTGCCAGCAGGCGCTCCTGCCGCCATGATGTAAGCATATCGCATAACCTCTTTACCAGCGCGGCGGTTATTGTAGGCGGTCCCTGTCTCAGGAATTGTGTATGCTCATAATTTTGTAAGTAATGCCGCAGTGCATGCAACACCTTTCTTCACGGTCTATTGTCTCTATGATCTGTCAAGCAAAGTGGAAACCTAGGCGCATTCTGTGAAGAATGACTTCAGTACCTCTGTTGATTATTTCAAGAGAGTGCCAGTGGTTCATAGCCTGTGGCATCTAAGTACAAGCTGGCCGAGGGGGAGGATCTCTTTTTCTCTCTGTGAAGCTGCAGGAGGAGGGGTATTTTTCTACCCTGAGCAAGAATTCTTTGTGTAATGGTAAGTATTGTGGTCAGGAGATAGATGTTGTCTTTGGGTGAGCTGTGCTGAAGACAGTCAGTGGCTGCCCTGGAGTCTGTATGTATGACCACGTGTCCTTCCCTTAGGGACGCGTGGGCTAGGGCTTCCATGATTGCAACTGCCTCTACCTGTAGCGAGAAGGCGTTGTCTGTTACTGTCAGAGGTTTCTAGTCATTTGAATTATTGTATCAAATTCTCTCCAGATATCATGAGCTAACCTCTTGTTCTTTTATTTATATCCTCTGGGGATAGATTGGTTCAAAAGGAAATAGACAATTCAATAATTTCTTAAATATATATATTTTCATATATATTCACACAAGTCTTATTCACACTTCAAAAGAATCAAAAGAAAATCTTATAAGCACTATTCAGCCTGGATCAAGTGGTCCGGGGTCATACGGCCCAGGATTCTGTGGACCGGGATATTACAGCCCGATTCTCAAACGTATGCAGCCACGATATACTGCCACAATATTCTATACAGTCAGAGTACACGGGCACGGTTTGCAGACACGTAATGCGGCCAGAGATCAGTCCACTTTATACCTAGATTAAGGAGGAATGCTTATCGGTGTGGAGTTCGGAGCCAAGTGGCTGACCATATAACGGCGACCACCGACCATGGCTTTCCTCGGGTTCGAAGCAAGGGTCGTCCGGGTAAACCAAATGGTTCACTGACGCACACAAGCACGCACGCACTCTCACACTTCGCACACAAGACAAACAAAATAAGGGAAACCATCACCAAACCCTGTACAGTTACCCTCATGGATTTTGTGGCATTCCTTGCTGCAAAGCCGGCGCCTGCAGTGTGGCTCAAGGAATCGACCGATCCATCCGTGAAGTATGTTCTACTACCCGGAGGAGTGATGGCTGCAATGATCCTGTGGGGTTCTGCCTTTAGACAAGGCGTGGCGTATTGGCTCTTTTTCATTGACAGGGTCATTATAGAGAACTCTGTCAAGATTTGTGCCCATGGCAGAGCTTCGACAAAGTCAGGGTGGGGGGAGTCCATGCCCTTAGCAAGAAGCTGTTCTTTGAGCTGATAGCGTATCAACATCCTGGTTGAGCGAGACAACCAGGAGTAGTTTGGAAAGAGCCCATTGTCTTGTTCTAGGCGTCTGACTAATTTTTGTCTTAGGCTTGTTTTCCTGGGAGCCTGGATGACCTTTGACAGGAATTGTGCTGCCATTAGATCGATTCGGAGAAGGTTTGCCTCCATGTGGAGGCTCTGGCTCTGGTTGCAGAGATTCAGCCTGGTTTGACACTCCCTGTGAAGGCATGGCCTGGGTTGCAGCGGGGAGGGGAGTCTCGTCCTGGGGTGAGGGTGGTGCTGGTTTCGCTCTCTCCAGCTTTCTTCCCTTCAGGATTGCGACAGTCTGGGTCATTGCCGTCATGGCGACTGTGACTGCCTTCTCGGCCTCTTCACTCCCCAGGGCTGTTGCTACTGGTTTTTGTAGTGCTCTTTGAACCTTTATTCCTGTGGTTCTTTTTCTGCACATTTTGCATGACCGGAAACTCCTTTTTGTTGGAGATATCCGGTGTCGGCTGGGGGGTGGCTTTCTTCCTCTGAGGAGGTCAGGAGGCCTTTTCACTTTTATTCTTTCCCCAGACATAGGTGCCTAGGGGAACAGGAACAAAGCCTTGTCGCTTTTAAGCAACCTCTTGTCGCCTGAGGGTTGCCTCTTTCCTGACAGAGCAAGCCGGGCTCCAGGCGTGATGACTCTTGGCGGAGTTGGGACATTTGGCTGTTTTGTCCCTCTTTTCTTCTTTGTATGTGTTAAGGCACACCTCGGTGTTGTGTGCCTTGCTGCAGACACCACATTTAGGCTTGGATGTGCAGCTAGCCTGGTGGCTTTTATGACTAAGCTCAGCCGAGTCAGAACCAGCTGACACACGTTAGCGAGTCGGCATTATTTGGCACGGGCGAGGCTCAGCTTCGCATATCGGAGTTATCCTTACCTACACGGGTTCACAAGGGGCATGAGCACAGCGCACAGCATAGCCACGCTTTCCTCTGATTCCTTTCTGGATCAGGCTCTACTGAATGGGAAGAGGACTGGCTAGTTCAAAGGCCATCTCCAGGTCAAGAAATACTACCATAGCTGTTCCTGTGCTGATTGTGCTTAAGAGCGTGGCTATGCTGTGGCTGTGTTCATGCCCCTTGTGAACCCGTGGAGGTGTTCGTGCGGGGGTCCCATTTTCCATTGGAGTCGGTTTAGTACCATCCTCTCGGCCGTCTTGGCCAGACAGCTGAGGAAAGAGATGGGGCGGTACTTCCCTGGCTCCTTTGATTTTGGGATGGGAACTATGGTAGCCTCTTCCAATTCTGGGGTAGAGTGGAAGTTTCCCAGGACTTGTTGATGAGTTGCAAGAGTGCAAGCTCACCTGCTAGTCCTAGGACTGTTGCTACTGCTGTGACTACAGCAGTCAGCAGGAGAGTCATATCTTCCTCATCAAAGAAATGATCATCTCTTGGGAAGGTTTGTGTAGTGCTCTTTGAACCTTTATTCCTGTGGTTCTTTTTCTGCACTTTTTGCATGGCCGGAAACTCTTTTTTGTTGGAGATATCCGGTGTCGGCTGGGGGACGGCTTCCTTCCTCTGAGGAGGTCAGGAGGCCTTTTCACATTTATTCTTTCCCCAGACATAGGTGCCTGGGGAAACAGGTCCAGACACACCCTCCCCTGCGGGAGGTAAAGGTCTGCCCACGTCCGAGCACGAGCCCGCAGATGGGGTCCAGTTCACCAGAAGGAGCACAGAGAGTTATCCTAATGCCGAAAAAAATCGTAAAGAAAAGAATGGCTCTAGGGCACGAAGCTAATTGCAAGCATTTAAATCGCGGCGTCAACGAAAGGTGTGCGTAAAACAGCCAGGGTATCACGCAAGGGCAAAGATCGAATTGCTGTGGGGTAGTCAAACGCTCTCTTTAGCCACCCAAAGCAAAACCTTAGAACTTAGAGGTCCTGAGAGCCCTCGTCAGGGCGTACTCATGCATGTTTAAATAAACAAAAGAGTGACCCATATTGTAGCAGCATGACCCCTGAAGTTCAGCGTAGTTTCCCAGGTTGGGTCATACCAGGTCCACCGCTATGTCTGCGCTCATTGGATAGCGGGCTCCCCTCGTTCCCTGCGCGCTTACACAGCGCACGTGTACTTAAGCCGCAGAAGCAGCAAAACCATTAGTTACAATTACATCAAAGAATAAACGTATCAATATATAGAAATATCATACATGTTTATAACTAATAAATATAAAACACTTAACTTAAAGAAATTTAGTTTCACAACAACATCACATCATACGCTAATTATTTCTACTCACCGTAAATTATGATTTCCGCCTATTTTCGTGAATCTTATACTCACTAAATGGCCAGCGACCTTTATGTTCGCTGCCTGGACTGCCTTATGCTTCTACAGTGAAACGTAATGCACGACAAAATGAGTCTTGTGCTCTTTTATATAAATCAAACCTTATGCTTTCTTCCCCGAACGTCTTCCTCTCAGGTGACTACGAGTTTGAATATATTCTTAGACATGATGTTAATTGTGACTAAAATAACATAAAATGAATGTATAATTATTCCAGTATCATAGTCTTTCTTTGTTCGTTGAATTACAGTTAAAAATACTGAGACATGTAAATAGTAAATACGTATTGATTTTGGTTGTATTCCATAAATCTGTTAAAAACATTTTCATTATAATGATTAACTTTCTTCATGAAAATACTCCATTTAGTGCGCATTAAACTTTGCTGGTTTAATCAAACACAAGTTGGTTTGCACTCTGATTCCATTCAGTGACCTTGAACAGGACTAGAAAATGAGATGTAACGATTTAAAGGGATGATTTAAGTAAACTTCGCAAACCGGTGTATAACATATGTCTGGTCAATATATATGTGTGTGTGTGTGTGTGTGTGTGTGTGTGTGTGTGTGTGTGTGTGTGTGTGTGTGTGTGTGTGTTATAAATGTTTGCTTATGTATTCATATAGGTATATATGTGTGTGTGTGTGTGTGTGTGTGTGTGGGGGTGTGTGTGTGTGTGTGTGTTTGTGTGTGTGTGTGTGTGTGTGTATCAAATGTAAGTAAAATAAGATAATTGCTTGATTGTTGAATTGTAAATATCTCTATTGGCGTTTTTTGATGAAGCTGTTAGAATGGAGTCAACAAATATATATATATATATATATATATATATATTTTTTTTTTTTTTTTTTTTTTTTTTCTTTTTTTTTTTTTGCATAAAGGTTCTTCTGCAGTATGAAATCACTTCTGTTTAACTATATTCATTTTTAACGAGCTTATTAACTAATTTTGCTTATTAAGATCTGAGTCATTTTTTGGTCTAGATATGTCTGACTCCCATTCTCCCTTTCTCTTGTATATATCTGTATATGTTTAAATATGTGTGCCCATAAATAAATAAATTTGAATATATATACATACATATACGTATATGTATATATGAATATGTATATATACATATATGTGTGTATGTATGTATATATATGTGTGTGTGTATATATATATATATATATATATTAATATAGATGGATAAATAGAAAGATAGATATATATATATATATGTGTGTGTGTGTGTGTGTGTGTGTGTGTGTGTGTGTGTGTGTGTGTGTGTGTGTGTGTGTGTGTGTGTGTGTTACATCCACCGACCTCCAACTAGGTTTCCATGTTTAGGGTATGATGGACACTTTAATTTAAAAGAATATTTCAAAGACCTAGAGGGATAATGTTGTAAGTTATTAGGGTAGGTCACTTATAGAATAAATCAAATATAATGAATTAATTTCAATAACAATACAATAAAAAAAATCACCAAAGGTAATTAATCTAGAAAATACAAACTTCAATAAAAGTTTATAAAAAAGTGAAGAGACCTTCCTTTCACGACAATAGAACGTATAACACATAAACTTATAAAGGATCGTTGCGACCCATGGCCCGTTTTGCTCGGACTTGGTAAAAAAGTAAACAAGAAAACCAGGCTGGTTCAGGCAGCATATTAAAAGCAACTAGGGCTTCATTACTGGAAAATTATGGCTAAAAAAATAAACAAAGGGATTTGCACACAACTCTTTGCCTCCCATGATGTATGGCTACTACCAAGCCGTGTTCAGAAAAATCCACCAAAGTTAGTTACGTTTGTTAATATTCACAATCTTTAAGTTAAATTCTTAATAAAGATTAGTTTATATTATTCCAATGTATACTACTTCAAAATTAATTAAATATATTTTTTCAAATACAACTAAGTGTTTTTTTCATAAAATATACATGTTATTGTAAGAATACGAACGGCAATGGAAGAAAATGGCTTACAGTGGATCTTAACAAACTGGACACTGGTATATCCTTGACATATGTATAATATATCTTTCTATATATGTATATATATATATATCTATTTATATATGTATATTTATTCATATTTATGCATATAAATTTTCTTATTATTACATAATAAGAGAGGTAAAGGTTGAATGTGGTAAACAAGTCTTCGTTTTTTCTTTCTTGTTGTTTTTTCACGGAAAGAGCACTGGGTTTAAGTTGAAGAGTTATCCTCAATCACGACGAAAATATCCTAGTCATTATTTTACTGTCATAGTGTTTGTATCAAGGGATTTGTTTCATCTTGTTACTTCGCCAGGGTCCACAGGCCAGAGATCCTTAACTACAATAAAACACTTAGTTCAGCCACTTTATACATCATAAGCCACGTGCAATCGTTATTCCTATTACATAAGAACGTAATATGCTTATGAACTTTAAAATTCCAAGACGAGTCTTTTAAACTCTCTCTCTCTCTCTCTCTCTCTCTCTCTCTCTCTCTCTCTCTCTCTCTCTCTCTCTCTCTCTCTCTCTCTCTCTCTTCACTGAAAAATTATGGATATCTTGTGTAGAGGATCTTTACGATTAATATTACGGGTTATTCGTTTATTTATATAAATATATCTACTTACTGTTCATTTTCCGAATACATACTTTTTAAAAGCTTCTTGCTGATTACTAGCTTAATGTGTGTGTTTTTATTCTTCAAGACTCATCCCCCAAAATGTTATTAGAGTTTATTATTTTTTGCGGGCATTTTTCTCGCCGGTAACATGACACTGACTAAGGAATTTTATCATGTTTCTTCCTGACGGATACCTCATCGAGGAGTTGATTATTTTCAGGTATGAATTAATCTGGATTCAAAATGATCCTACGAGGAAACTGAAGCTCAGTGTAAGGAAAGCCTTAGAGCGAGGAGGACATGTGGAGAGGGATAAACTCCAGCGTTCAGTCATTGCACTTGGAGATTTCTATTACGTCGCATTACACATTCCTTTTAGCAATCAATAAAACAACACCGGTAAGATTTAAAAGACGTACAACTAGAATATAAACAGTTGTAAGTTGATACAGCAGATTTATTTGCATTAGTGTAATATGAAGAAAAAAACGAGATATATGGACTGCTGAATTGATAAACTGAGAGACAGACGGGTTTATAAATAACACGTGTGTGTGTGTGTGTGTGTGTGTGTGTGTGTGTGTGTGTGTGTGTGTGTGTGTGTGTGTGTGTGTGTGTGTGTGTGTGTGTGTGTGTGTGTTTGTCTCTGTAGGAGCCCGAATGATAGGCCCTACAAGAGTATGGTAGGTGGCGAGGTTAGGGTTTAAGGGAGACATTCAAGATAGTGTGCGGTTGCCCCACAGGGAGTCTGCCTGTCACCTCCTACAGTGGTCTAAAGATGGTAAATCACGTGCTTACCATATGAAAATCGGTGGTGGTGAAAGGTAGTGTTACAGCAATGCATAGATCTTGTGGAAGGGATAGCCAACACAACATTGGAATGTCTAGTGTGGCAAGAAGAGACGAATAAACAAGTAAACCAATGGACATCCTTCCATGCATGTTACAAAATAGGAATGTCCAGTGAGGTAAAAATATATGACCACTCAATTAAAGCAAGGATCATGAGTAACTGCATATGTGTATGTATGTGTGAAGATACGTATGTGACAAACATGTAAGATTATTTATAATATGTGGAACATAGTAATATGATATAGATACAGCCGGGTTACCGACACAGTGAGTCACGCTACTCTCAGCACCTGCTGCTAACCCCTCAACACCTGCCTCATCTGTTGCCGCCAACGCTGTGTAGATTTTCGAAGGACCCCAGCTGGACCACGTATCACCAAGGACGCGGACCACCCAAAATATCCCTACACTAAAAGGAACTCCTCGTCATGCGGATTCACCCATGCAGTCGCGACCAAGTGGAATCTTATATCAAGTTTCTCTTCCTCTAGTTCTTCCTCTCTACTACTGTTTCTCATTGGTGGAGTAAACACAGAAAAGCCTCGACAACTTTTTTTTTTTTTTTTTTTTTTTGCGAGAAGCCTTGTGGTGCATCTCTCTCTCTCTCTCTCTCTCTCTCTCTCTCTATCTATCTATCTATCTATCTATCTATCTATCTATCTATCTATCTATCTCTCTCTCTCTCTCTCTCTCTATCTCTCTCTCTCTCGTTCTAATGCATCTTCTTCCCGTACAAAATGCAGCGCATCCCACGCGTCCCCCCTCCCCCAACCAGCCTTCCCTCGGGTGGGGCGGGGCTTTTAGCTGCCCTCTCTTGGGTCTCATGCCATAGGCGCCTCACTTCTTTATTTGTCTTCTTCTCCCTTATTTGCATTAGTGTAGTTTAACATCGACTTTATTCTGGTAATACAATTCTTACTGTTGTTGTTACTGTCGCTGTTGTTATTGCTTTTTCTAAAAAAAAAAAAATTGATGTACTGTATGAAATGCATTATTTTGATATAGATTTGCACTAATATAATCAGACTTGTTTATGTTGAAGATGACCTGCATCATTCGCTTAATCTTATAAATTCACTGTATTGCTCATTTTCATGAAGGGAAGGTGAATCATATACCTATTCTTATCTGCAATTTACTGCCAGTACTTTTTTGACGTCCAAATTGGGTTAGGCAGTTCATGGACTTTGGAAAAGGGGGAGGGGATTAACCGCCTTATGCCCCCTTCTCAGGCATATAGCATTGCTACAAACTTTTTAAAATCATGACTTCTATGCACTAATATTTGATAATAATAGAATAAAAATAAATCCCAGAACACAACACCCACAATGCAAACAATGGCTGTCCTCCGAACTCGGGACATCCATGCACTTCAGCGAGTGATGTTGTGCAGTCCAACTCAGGCGCTTCCCAGTGTCCGGAAACAAAGGAAATTCCTTCTGCCGCCGTTGTGCGCGCCCTACATCGTGAAAGCGTGGGAAGTTCTTGCAGTTAGTCGGGGAGGGAGATATAGAGCAGACTGCGGATTCATGATCACAGAAACAACGACAAACGATCGTGTTCTTGCACGGTGGCCAAGATCTGTGTATCATGGCCGGAACTTGATTAATTCGAGGTCATGTGGATTCTGTATTTCCTTATAACTTTCCAAAGTATGTCTATGTTTGTGGTATTCCTCCTTCGGACTGCATTCTTTTATAACCTTTTCAACGTTTCTGGGTTAGTTTTATTATTATTATGTTTTGTTTAGTTTTGAGATTGAAAGTTAAATTCCTGACACTCTTACTTTAGTTACAATTATATGAATATTAGAATACAGAAAAAATCGATTTCACATTTAAAAGGCATGCTGATGGCAAAGCTCTATTTTCCTTTTTTTCACATTGCCTTTCTTTTCCCCAAAATACAGTCCTGTTTCAAGGTCTGCAAACCCTGACGTCCACTCGGTCGTGTTATTTCCTTT
Organism: Penaeus chinensis; assembly: GCF_019202785.1. NCBI lineage: Eukaryota > Metazoa > Arthropoda > Malacostraca > Decapoda > Penaeidae > Penaeus > Penaeus chinensis. The sequence goes on from NC_061840.1 coordinate 22,773,268, forward strand.
AAAGCTGCTCTGTTTCTCCCTATACCTAAACTCTCTCTCTCTCTCTCAAACACACACACACACACACACACACACACACACACACACACACACACACACACACATACAAACACGCGCACGCACACACAAACACTACATCAATCCTGTTTAGGATAATGGTTTGTCCTCGTATTTTTTTTTTTTTTTCTAAATTATTTTCTTGCACGTAACATTATACACCTGTATATATGCAATTGCATAATGAGTGTGTTTGTGCGTGTGTGTGTGCTTGTTTGTTTATAAATGGGCCCGCGCACAGTGATATTGTCATAAACTGATAATGATAATGGTGATGATGATGTTGATGAAGGTACTGATGAAGGTGGTATTGGTGATGATGACGGTAATGGTGATGATGATAGTGATGGTAATGTTGGTCATGGTGATGGTAATGGTGATGGTGATGGCAATGGTGATGATTGTGATGATGGTAATGGTGATGATATTGGTGATGATGGCGATGATGATGGTGATAATGATGTTGATGGTAATAGTGATGACGATGATGATGGGGATGATGATGGTGATAGTGATGATGATGGTGATGGTATTGGTGATGATAACAACAACAAAACAATAATAATAACAGTGAGTGATAATCATTATTATCATGATAATGATAAAAGTAATAATAATAATAATAATAATAATAATAATAATAATAATAATAATAATAATAATAATAATTTTAAAGAACAACAGACAACGATAGTAATAATAATAGTATTTTTTTTTACTGAATGAATACTTCAATGGATTCTGGAGTAACTGATGAAATACAATTTCTACATGTTCATCCATATCTTCCATGTCCGTGCTCATACGTAAAACTGCAAACAAATCAATGTGGAGCGTAACAACTGAGGCCACGTGGTCATATATACGATTAAACTTGTTATAGTTCACACACTTAACTCAGTTAAAGCACATCAATGTGCTCTACTTTCTTAATTGGGCTGCTACACTTACAATAACAGTAGAAATGGTGAAAACATAATAATAATGAGGATAATGATTAAAGTAAATAATAAAAATTGTGATAATGATAATAATAATAATAATAATAATAATAATAATAATAATAATAATAATAATAATAATAATAATAATAATAATAATAATAATAATAATGGTAACAATAATATTAGTAGTGATTAAATTTATGTGTAATACTATTACTACTAATAATAATGTGTATGTGTGTGTGTGCTTGTTTATTTATAATGGGCCCGCGCACAATGACATAGTCATTGACTGATAATGATAATGGTGATGATGTTGATTGATGATGATGTTGATGAAGGTAATGAGGATGATGGTTATGGTGATGGTGATAATGATGGTAATGGTGATGGTGATGACGATGGCAATGATGGTGGTGATAATAATGATGATACTGGTGATGGTAATGGTAATTGTGATGATAGTGATGGGGATAATGATGGCGATGGTGATGATGGTGATGGTAATGGTGATGATAATGATGGTGATGATGATGATGGAGATAGTAATGGTGATGTTGGTGATGGTGATGATGATGATAATGGTGATGATGGTAATAGTGATGACGATGGTGATGATGATGGTGGTAGTGATAGTGATGGTATTGGTGATGAAGATGATGGTAATGGTGATGGCAACTACAAAATGATGATAATGATAATAAAAAATAACAATAATGAAATAGATAATATTTGTGGTAATATCGTTGTCTCCCCTGAAAATCTTTAGCCATGAATTTCTGGTTTACTTTTATTTCTTTCTCATACCATTAATACTATTGATATGTGTACTTGTAAAGTATATCACCTTTTCATACATAACTGACAAATGTTTGTTTATTTACATAGTTATGTTATCAAAAATACTTGTAAGTCCTCAGTCTGTTGTATATAAATATTCTCAGGATATTAAGGTAAGTAAAATACTAGAACGTGAGTAATATTTAAACTCTTATATTATACATTATCCTCTCCAGTCTTATCTTCCGCTGACGCTAAGCCTTAACGGACTAATCAAGGTTACACATACGGTTTGCATACTATGAAAACACCTCGGCCTTTACGGGCTAAATACGGCGGTAGAAATACTGTTCACCCAAGAGATCATCGTCCGGGGATTTCAGGGACTAATACCGCCGTTAACCGAGATCGACGGTTTAACCATGTCTCTATAATAACAACAAACGCACTAGTGATAAACAAGACAACATACTAACAATCATAATGATTGGGATAATGACTTTTTCTTTCGTTACTTTATTCTTGTCTTACTGATCATTCTCACAATCCCTCCTTTCACAAAACAAGCAGTAAGCAATATAGTGTACGATAAATGTCCTAACAGCTTAAAGTTCGTAATATCCGTCTATTCATTTTGCTTCTGATTTTCCGAATTTACATTAAATGGTATGCTCCTCTCTCTCTCTCTTCTTTCTCTTTCTCTTTCTCTTTCTCTTTCTATTTCTCTCTCTCTGCTGTGAAACACCAGAACACATATCAATTTCACGGACTACTAACTCAATATATTAGACCATATATCTTATATTACTTCAGTGCAGAGGCATTGTTCTTAGCGATACCCCAAGGAGCAAGTTCCATTGATGGATATTAAAGGTATATGCGAGAACACTCTGGCCTCAATCCCTTTTTTGTAACAAAAAGGAAGACCAGCAAATCAACCGCTGAAATTCAAGTAGGGGTTGGAATGTACTTTTGTTTCTCTTCGTTCTTGAAGGGTTAGCGAACCACAGGTGATTCAAAAGAATTTCTGTTCATGATGGAAATGGCTGGTCGTATAGGATGAGTTTGGCTCAAGAACTGAAGGGGCTTTGCCTCTGATACAGATGGCAGGCTAAATATGATTTTGCTTACATGAATCTTTAGTCTACACTACAACACATTTAGCAGTGCATTATACTGTAAGATTTTGCAGTAACTATATTAGATAGGATAATACTTCTCAGCTGTCTCATCGAAAATAATCGTAATTACAGGGTTAAAGAGAATGTGGGTTTTGGCAATTAGCATACAAGTTTAGATTATTATAGTCTGGTAAATACTTGACTG
>NC_061840.1:22786374-22788874 GCF_019202785.1 Penaeus chinensis
CCCACTGCTCGTGTGAGCACTGGGTACACCTGCACTACTTGAATAAACATATTTACTTTGAATAAATAAAGCGGAGTTTATTGAAACCTTAATTTTTTCTTAGATTAGATTTTGCATTATAGTCTTTTTTTGATATGACTGGAAATGGCTGCTTAAGGAGTTGAAATTAGCTAGTTGTCAAAGCTTCACCTATAGCGTCTTCCTTACAATAAAGTCACTCTGAGACAACTGCTTAAGAAAAACTCGGGAATGTTTTATTTTCTTCTATACATTATGTGGCACACATATGAAATATTTTGTATCTTTTCTTATAAATATATGTTATATTGTTAAATATATTTTTGATTTATCCATGTGATTAGTAGTGACTGACTAGTTCTGATTCTACGAAACAAAAGAAAAAAGAACATATACAGTCACATAGACACAGTAGATGGCCATATTACTAATAAATAAACTGATGTTTTGTGTTAACTGTTTTATTGGCAATTACAGGAATTTTCCTTGTGCACTGCAAACATAATACGTAGGGCAATTGACTAAGTTGCTACGTTTTGAAAACAGTTTCTAAATAGCAGGAGCGCTGCACAACATTATTCCTCTCCCAAACCTGGACATAACATAAGGCAGCGCAGCTCTGTCCTGTAGTGGTTTAATTTTTCTCGACTTCCTTTACAATATTTCGGAACAATGCGAAAAGTTATAAACACAATAACATGAAATATTTACTTAACAGAAACGACGAGTTTACGTAAATTGATATATATGAAATTAGTGTTATCATATCATTTATTTGAACAAACGTTTTTGTAAGTCAATTTTTGTCGGCTTTCATGAGTTGTTTCCTTTCTTCTTCTTCTACTTTTGTCTTTTCTCATACACTCGCGTGCACACTCATACACTCCCGCGCACACTGATACACTCGCGCGCACACTCATACACTCACACGCACACTCATTCACTCGCGCGCACACTCATACACTCGCGCGCACACTCATACACTCAGGCGCACACTCATACACTTGCGCTCACACTCATACACTCGCGCGCACACTCATACACTTGCGCTCACACTCATACACTCGAGCGCACACTCATACACTCGGGCGCACACTCATACACTCGGGCGCACACTCATACACTCGCGTGCACACTCATACACTCCCGCGCACACTGATACACTCGCGCGCACACTCATACACTCGCACGCACACTCATTCACTCGCGCGCACACTCATACACTCGCGCGCACACTCATACACTCAGGCGCACACTCATACACTTGCGCTCACACTCATACACTCGCGCGCACACTCATACACTTGCGCTCACACTCATACACTCGAGCGCACACTCATACACTCGGGCGCACACTCATACACTCGGGCGCACACTCATACACTCGGGCGGGCACACTCATACACTCGCGCGCACACTCATACACTCGCGCGAGTGTATGAGTGTGCGCCCGAGTGTATGAGTGTGCGCCCGAGTGTATGAGTGTGCGCGCGAGTGTATGAGTGTGAGCGCAAGTTGAATATGATTATTTCTACAATCACGTTGTAATTTACATTTCGATTCTCGTAATGATGTTTACAGTACATTACTCTCGCATGATTAAACAAAAGCCGCGCGCGCGCGCGCGTGTGTGTGTGTGTGTGTGTGTGTGCGTACATGTGCATATACAAACGCGCGCACAAACACACACACACACGCACACAGACACACACACACACACACACGCACACACGCACACGCACACGCACACGCACACGCGCACATACATATATACATATTCATATATGTATATATATATGTATGTATTTATATTCATATATATACACATATATATAATTTCACCAAAAAACACCATGAATATAGGTCGGCATCTCTTCTGTTTGTCAAAACAAAACAAATTTTCAAGTTCTCCAAAATGGCTTCGAGGCGGGAGACACAAGACCTTTGATTTATAGTTTTGTTCACAGCTTGCAACAGTTTTCACTCTATATAATGCAAATAATGATAGTATTGACAATAATGAAATAATTTATGGCAATGCATGCCTCTCTTTCGTATGTGCAATTCTGGTTCTTTTTCCATTTGTTTTATTGTATTCTTCCTCAATAACATGGCATTCATTCGTTTTATTCTAACGTCATATTGGTTTATTACAAATCTTATTATTTTCATGATTGTTGTAGTTAAATGGTGCTTTCAGAGCATGCTTATATTTATTTCTAAATAATATAGAAGCTTTATAACGTGTTCTTTGAATTTCCCTGAATTGGCAAATGATAAGTTAGGCAAAAAGAAAAAAAGGAAAAAAAAAAAAATGGTACAGGTAACCCGAAAAATGGCGAATTTGTTTATCGTTAAATTTCTACCGTTTACTACACACACACACACACACACACACACACACACACACACACACACACACACACACACACACACACACATACACACACACAACGTAGATTTTCAAAAGTACCGCCAAACC
>NC_061840.1:22796374-22808874 GCF_019202785.1 Penaeus chinensis
TAGATGTTCTAAACTACTTAAGGAATCTAGGCACGTATCTGTGTGGTGTTTTTTGTTTGGTGCTAACGTTTTATCTGTTTTTCCATTTTTCTATGGCGTCATGTTTACAGTCATTTATTTTTAAAATAAATTGTTTTTGATGATTGGATTAATGTTTAAGCTTTTTTTTTTTTTTTTTTTTTTTTTTTTCTATTTGTTTTGAGAAATTTATGAGTGTTGTTTCGGTCATATATAGCTCTTTTGATGTCCTCATTTATCCATGGGGCGGGGGGACGTCTAACAGTTTTGGTCTTAAGCGGAGCAGTGGCATCTATGCCATTTTTAGGACGAGAGAGAGAGATAGAGATAGATAGATAGATAGAGAGAGAGAGAGAGAGAGAGAGAGAGAGAGAGAGAGAGAGAGAGAGAGAGAGAGAGAGAGAGAGAGAGGGGGGGGGGGGGGAGTAAAGAACAATAAGAGAGAATGAGAAAGAATGAGAGGGAGTGGCAGAGAGGGGGTTAGGAATGAACATTACCTCAATATATATAATGTAAAACTAACAAAAACTCGACTAGTACAACAAATAGCGATGATATTTTCCCAACAAAGTAGTTCTTTTAACCTGACATTTAAGCTCATGCAGTCACTTACAGATAAATAATTAGACTAAAAGTTAAAATCTATTTAAATACCATAACGGTTAGCGGTGGCAATATCAGCTGGCGAAATCATTTCAGCAGCTGAATAATCATGAAGTGGAAATTATTCATTTCACTTGGACGTTCATGCAAAGAGGACATGCGGGGATCCATGCTGTGTGGTGTATCAAAGGCTTTTAGGGGGGAGCATTTTTTTCTTGATTGTTACTTAATCCCTTTTAGCTCATCCTCATTATTTTTTCTCATGCGATTATTAGTTCAGCAAGCTCCGTTCTTTCTCTTTCTTCTGTTCTCTTGACCTGATGTGACCCGCCTTAAATTATCTTTTTCCTTATTTGCACCTTGTTTCTCCTCCTTCTCCTCTTCACGCCTTCTTTTGTTCTAACTCCTCAGACCCGATATTGTTTGTCTCGTTTTCTGATTTGCGTTTCTTTTGCTGCCATGTAATCAACGTTGAGTGTTTTATTCTTATAATGGTCTACTATAATTCATTATTTTTTTATTCATCATTTTTTTCTCACATAATCACCGGAACGAAGAATACATAGAAAGCGATAGATTGATACTTATAGTAAGACAGATAGAAAGATAGAGAGAGACAGATAATTGAACAGATAGAGATATATAGGTAGATAGATAGAGATGGACAGATTGACAGATAGATAAAGAGAGGAGGGGGGACCGAGAGATATAAGTATTATATCCCAAATACTTCTCGCTAGCAGCGCTGCGTCATGATATTGTGAACAAGGAAAAACATACCAGTGATTCGTAATTGTTACTCAATGAAATCAAGTGTTGTTAATAAGTGACTCGTTTTATTTTAAATACCAATTAAATATAAATGTTGAATGTTTTCATAGTGTTCGGAACGTAGCACGTTGGTTCATTAAGTCCCAATAATTAAGTGCCGGATGCGTGTTTATGGCAACGTGTGTGTGTATTTCAGGATGTTTTTCCGAGCATCGTAGATATTAGCTATTAGAGACAAGGACTGCCATTTCAGGACATCAAAGCCGGGTTGGTTAGATTTTCTTCGCATCTCAATAAAATGCGAATCAGCATTCAGGGGACCCGGCCTTGCTCAGTTTCTGTCGAATCAGTCATCTCCTTCTTTCGCGCATTTACAGTTCCATATTTCCGCTATGCATTTCTACTTTCGGTTCCATATTTTGATTGTTTTTCTTACTTCCCCTTTCCCTGTGTTTATCCCGCCATGTCGCTCCCTTTCTCGGCGCTTTATTTCTTGTCCCCTACTCCTCTGTTCTCCTTTGCTTCCTTTTAATGTCTTATCTGATCGGAGAGAAAGAGAAATAAAGGACAAGGGTAAAGGTGCAAACTGTGTGCCTCGACAGGAATAGAATTCACAGATGCGCTGACGTCATTCAGATCAAACCGACTGGCCTCTCACCCCGGAGTTGCAACCATTGGCGTTAGTTTACCCCCCTCAATGTCTAGTTTCCCCCCACCCACCCACAAAAATCACAAATTTTAACTCGTTTAAACTAAATTGCACCTGTATAGGTTAGATTATCCAATCCGTCCTTGCCACACACACCCCCCCCCCCCAGAAAAAAAATAAAATAAAATAAAACGAACTGACGCCCCTCGTTGCAACATGAGGCGTGAGAGAGAAATTGAAGTCTTCGGGTCCAGCTGTAGTTTGAAAATTCTAGGAAACCCGAAAAAGATTAAATTAAGAATATTATTATATAAAGGAAAGAAAAGAGGCATGGTTGAAATATTGCAACAATATTGTTCTTTGCATTATGATAGCATGATTACTAATGCGTGAAATGTCATACGAAATGTGAACAATAACAGTGAATAAAATTTGAGCAATCATTATGGAAAAAAAGCTTAATAGTAGAATATCTTTAGTTCGTGAGATACACAGATAAATGCGAGAGCAATATGCTTTTGTGGGTTAAGCATAACCAGATGCAAACGCGCGTGCACAGGAGAGCCCATGCTTATTAACCTCCTGAATATCTTTGGAACATAAAATGAAAACAATATAAAGGTTTTACAAACTGAACGTTTATGAATTCATAAATTGATAATCGTTTCTTGCGTTGGTCATTGAAATATCAAAGTTTTCAAGATACTAATTGTAACTTTATATAACATTAACGTTATCATTACGCACACACACAACACCCCATCCCCTCAAAGAAAGATGTTCGGCACTCTCTCTCTTTTTCTCTTTCTCCTTCTCTCTCTCCCCCTCCCCCCTAACGGGAGCCGCCTTGCTGCAGTGGGGAGTTTGAGGTCCCAATGATCTGGTGAGCCGGACCAGAGGGCTACCCATACTGGGGGTGTCACCAGTGGGGGATAAGACAAAATGGCTTCCTGGTAGCTAGCAATACACCTCTTAGTTCCTCTATTCTGGTTAGATGGATGGCTTGATGAATGCCCGGTCAAGTGAATTGGCTGGTCAAATATGGCTAGGGTTTGTCCAGTCGGTAGTGTATAGGTCCCGTGACTGCCATCAGCACAGTAATAGTGACTGCGTATATTTCTTCACTAACCCTGTGGCTGTTGGGAGATTTTGAGGCCCAACTATAGCTTCCCCTCATGAAGCAATGTAAAAGGTACAAGTTTGAAAAGGAAACATTGGTAATAAGGAGCAAGGAGAAAGTTAGTTTTTTAGAAGCTAAGTGACGTGCTTGTGCACTGTTTCCATGGTGAATGGGGCGTGAGGAAATTAAGAATTCTAATTTGTATGATTTCTACAAATTTACAACTAGTTCTCTCCCTGAAGACCTATGCAATTCCCTGGCCAATCTCTCTGGAATGTCACAAGTCACTCTAGAACCTTTCCAGTTCCCAAAGGGCAAGAATGGGAATCATAATGGTTCCAGGCTCTCAAACCAGGTAAGGAGAAAAATCTCAATCGATTAAGAAAATCCTACCTGGTAATACGAGAGCATGTCATACAGTAAATACCTAGTAGTGAAGACCATTGATGGTGTATCAGTCATGGATCATGATATTTTTTAAGTACATCGGAAAATAGTTGAGGTGTGTCACCCCACAGTGAGATGGTAGCCTGATAGTAGAGATTTCGTCACCAGACGAGAGTGACTTTCTGTGTGTGATATGCAACATTCCCGGGGCTCAAGTCTCATGTTCTCATCGCAAAATACTCTTTTTCCCGAGACCTGATGAGATAATCTGAGGAGAAAATGCTAGAGGACCTAAAGATTTATAATGTAGTGGTAGTGTAGTGTAGCTGATGGTTTGGAACAGTTGACACCAGTTCTTCCAGAATCAGTTAAGTAAGCATAGTACAACCTCAAGGTGAAGCCATTTGTGCCCAACCCTATGCTGTGCTTCCACTGCCATAGTTATGGGAATGGAGCCAAACAAGAGTGTGTGCAAAATGTGGTACAACAGGTCACTGTCAAGGTCCAATATGCTGTTACCACTGCAAAGAAACTCATGAAGCTTCTTCAAAGCAATGTATAAGGTACAAGTTTGAAAAAGAAGTATTGGTAATAAGGAGCAAGGAGAAAGTTAGATTTTCAGAGGCAAAGCGACGTGCCTGTGTGCTGTTTGCACAGCCAGGTAAGTCCTTTGCTTAGGTTCTATCCCATCCTCCTTGCCATCCCTTGCCGTCCAATACTTCTTCCACCACACACTTTGCCACTACCTGTAAACCTCAGTCCTCAAATACTGAAACTACCTCTGGTGCGTTGTTCCACCAGAAATGGAGTAGGAGTGAGGGGTCTATAGAGGAGACTCCTCCTCCCAAAGTAAGGTCTTTGGAAGCATCAGTCAAAGCTTCAGAGGCCTCAACGGTAACCACTCCAGCTGCCACCACAGCCAGAGTGGGGTCTTTGAAGACATCAAGCGGGGCTCTGCAGGCGTCAGCGGTGACGGTCCCAGCTGCCAGACAGAATGCTCCTGAACTAAAGGATAAGGTCTGTCCTTTGCCCAGGCAAAGAAATCCTGAGCCTCTCCAAAGGAAGCCTAGGTAAACTAGTTCCACAGGTAAAAAACAAATTTAAAGGTACTCCCAAGATGCTGGAAAGGGACAACTTAAGGTGGGGGGCAGGCCTTAACCAAAGGTGCTGAAACAGCTTATGAAGAAGTAGTTTGTCAACCTAAAGAACTAGATACTGCAACATCTGATAGCTGTGAGAATAAGCTTGACACGACCTGGATGATGATTTGGAAGATCTACTTTGGCAGCTGCCTCATCCATTTCTACTTTGGAAGATTTCAATGGTCGGCATCACCTCAAGAGTAGATGCAGTTTTACTGAACAGTGACAGACCCACACATTTCTAAATTCAATATTGAGCTGTAAATTGGTTCATCTGATTCACAGTTAAATTTCAATTGGCAGGTCATGGAAGACTCACAGGAAAGCGTCTTCTTTCTAATATTTTTTGAAAAGGTGAATGGTATTCCAGCCAATGGAGTGCAGAGATAGCGACTTGAACATGTGGACTGGAATCTTTTTAGATCAGCTGCAGTGTTGCAAGGATCTGTGAATGATTTCCAGTGTGTTCAAGATGCTGTTAATCAATTCACATCACGAATTTACCTTGCAGCAGAAGCATCCATTTCCAAAAGTAGCAGGCAGTACCTTGGTACCATGGTGGTGTGATGAAAGACAACCAGCTGCCAATGCAAGAAAGGAGACATTAAGGCTGTTGAAACGACGTCCCAGTGATGTAACCTTGATTCATTATAAAAAGACTCAAGCCAAGGCTAAAGGAGGCTAGACAGACGTCATGGAGGCAGTATGTCTCCTCGATTAACTCTGAGACTTCATTAGCATGGATGTTGGACAAGGTGCATAAGATTGCTGGAAAGAGAACATCCATGTCACCACCTGCTTTGAAGATAGATGGCATAATCTTCACAGACAATAATCTAGCTAAATCGATGGCAGAGATCTCTGGAGCATCTTACACTGCCTGATTCTTCGCTCTTTGGGCTGTACAGGAACTACACCCAATGTCATTGGACAGTAGGACTACCGCAGAACTTCCATACAACTTGCCATTTTTGTGCAAGGAGATTGACTCTGCTTTGCAGCTCTGCCATAAGACTGCCCGAGGAAGTGACAATATTCCTTGCCAAATGATATCTCACTTACCGGAGAGCTCCCAAAAGTTCCTTTTGGATCTATACAATAGGCTCTATAGGGAGGGCACAGTGCCATTTGCAAGGAAAGAGACGATAATAATTCCTGTTCCTAAACCTGGCAAGGGTGCGACCATTCAAGGGAATTACAGACCAATTTCTCCCAACAGCTACATCTGCAAGCTGATGGAGAAAATGGTAAAATTTTGGTTGACATGGCTGCTAGAAAAGGAAAACTTGCTGACCCCATATCAATATGGGTTTAGAAAATTGTGATCGCCCACAGATGCACTTGTGAAGATGGAAACTGCTGAACAGAATTCCTTCGCACAGCGACGTCAATCGTTTGCAGTCTTCTTTGACCTTAAAAAGGCTTATAATACCACTTGGAAGCATGGCATACTCATGAAGCTGTATGACATTGGTTTAAGAGAAGCAATATCTACCTCCATACAAAGCTTCCATGCTGCCAGGAAGTTTAGAGTGAGGGTGGGAAGTATTTCTCTAACCTGGAGGATCATGTAATCATGTATGTGGATGACTTTACACTACTGCTCGGGAGGAAGCTTACAGGATGTGCATCACTACAAAAAATCTGGCTGTACAGACCATGGCCATGCATTTCCACAAACAAGGTAGGTTCCATCCTCCCCTCTATTTAGGAGCAAACCCACTGCATTTTGTCCAAGAGGTGAATTACTTGGGTCAAATTTTTGACTCAAGGCTTACATGGGTACCTTACATTAAACAGTTAAAGGTGAAAGCTACAAAAGCAATAAGTATTTTGCGGGTTCATACACACCTATCTTGGGGTACAGAACGCACAATGCTTCTGCGGCATCTATAACTCCCTCTGTTCTCCAGATTTTGGACTTAATTCATAATGAAGCTCTGAGAATCTGTACAGGGGCTTTCAGGTCTTCATCTGTGGAGTCCCTGTATTCTAAGAGTGGAGCACCACATCTTTCATTACACCGGGACTACATGAACCTGATTTACTACATGAGAATACAAAGGATTCTGGGATCTCCTAGATTCAAATTAGTTTTCGACCCCTTTGAAGATAGCCGATCCTATGGTAGGGGAATGAGGAATCTTGTGTAAGATCTTAATTTAAATCTCACTAATATTCTGGCTGTTGGAACTCAATTTCCTCCTTAGACCAAGGGGAGAGATCTGAAGCAGAAGTCAGAGAGAGATTTCTACAACACGCTTCTAAGTACCAAGGATCTGATGCAATATGTACAGATGGTTCGAAATCTGAATATGGTGTGGGCCTTGCAGCAGTGAGCAGAAGGAAGACTGCATTTGGCAGTCATTCTCTAGCAGCCTCGATCTTCACTGCAGAGTTACATGCCATCCTTGCAGCAATCAAGTTGACTAGAGATCTTACGAACAAGTCTATTGTAATATATTGTGACTCTCATAGAAATCAAGAGCTTAAACTCATCTCATCCGGTGATGAGGGAGGTTCAAGATTGGCTTGCACTAATGTCAGCACGTAAAAAGATAACTGCGTTGAGTGCCGACGCATGTGTCAGTGAGAATGAGCGAGCTGATCGGAAGGCCTAGGCAGCTGCCGCTCAGCCCTTTAATGCTTGCTTTCCTCTCCCACACACTGACGTTTTCACGTTTGGTATTGTCATATGAGGCGTAGTTTGGCTATCGGCAACAGTTACATGTTGAATTGTTATCATCGGTGTTATATATCACGATGTGCAGGGATATGAATGTTTTGTTCAAATTCAAATTTAAGTTTATTTATAATCAATGAGATTAATATTATTATCAACCATTTCTATGAAATTACGTCTTCTTCAACATCACTTTCATAATCAATATCACCATCGTCATCGCCATTGTCGTCATTATCATCGCCATCGCAATTATTTTTTGTCACTCCAAGGGGGGATATATATACCTACATACATACACATACATACATATATAAATATATAAATATATATATATATATATATATATATATATATATATATATATATTATGTGTTGCTTTGCACAGGTATTTTCTACCTGAGGAAACGCGATCAAAAAAGAGCTTTTGATTGCCAATAATTGGCCTGATTTGCCATCCGCAAAAATACAGACCAAAAATATTGCATTCTTCAAAGATCACTGTTTGTTTTCTTCTAGATTATCTCTATCTATATCTGTATATCTATAACTGTATACCTATATCTATCTGTATATGTATCAGTATTTATATATATATAATGTTTATATCTTAATCTATCTAAATATATATATATATATATATATATATATATATATATATATATATAGTTATATGTTTATATTTTTCTGGTGACAGTAATTTCCTGAATGAAAATCAGAGGCACGTTTCCTCCAAAGGCACTAAAGATCATGATCAAACAACGCGTGATGCGAACGGGTCGCTGAGGGCGAGCGCGGTGCCCCCTGTGCCAGGCATTCCTGAGACTATTAGAGTCGCTTGTGAAATGGAAACGTTTTTTCATACAAAATATGAATTTATTCGTCTCTCCAACGAAGGGAAAAGACTACAATGTTGGCTCTACAACATGTTTTTCATACCACCGAGGACAACAAAGATTATAAAGGGTGCGCGTTCCTTTTCGTTATATTTTTGGAAGCACCAATTCCTTTTTTTTCCGTTATTTATAAACTAAGAAATGTCAACTAAACGATCCAAACAGTATCCAATTAAGAAATACCAGAATGTATAATTCATTAATTGTTATCAATTGTCTCGATGCTTGCATTCGTCATCCCCGCAATTCCAAATGTTCAGTCCGGTCCCAAGGAAATGAGTGTTCCTTATTTGTAGATCGGATGAAATATGAGAATTGTTTATTTAGTAATCGAGTTTCGAAAGTTTCCTTCGGTTACTCTCTCTCCCACCAAAAGTCGAGGGAAATCTTTTCCTCTCGATGAAACAGATTTAGTGATCGTATTTAACATCATGAACACGTGAGAAACAGAAAGAAAAGAAGACAGAATAGAGGAAAGAAACATGAATTCGTAATGGAGTAAGATGTAACAGAAAGGAAGATGTATATGCCAAGAAAATAACAGAAAGAAAAAGGTAAGGAGGAGGAGGGAAGACTACCTACCTCTCGCATCTAGCAGCCAAACTTCAGGATTTGGGGAGCTGAGCGAGACCCCAGCTTCCCTCGCAGCCCCTCGTGTTATGGCTCCCTATTGATCAAAACACCCACGCGGTTCTATTCCGAGAAAAACGCAACCCTTTCCCTTTAGGTCACCTAAAAGAGAAAGAGTCTTTCTCGCTTTGATTGTTCACATTCTGTTTTTCTCATTTATTATTATTGCAGAATAAATTATATGGATATCTATATATTTCTATCCATATTTATATATATATATATATATATATATATACATGTGTGTGTGTGTGTGTGTGTGTGTGTGTGTGTGTGTGTGTGTGTGTGTGTGTGTGTGTGTGTGTGTGTGTGTGTGTGTACATACATATACATATATATACATATGTGTATATATTTACACACACATATTAATACATGTATGTTTTTACACACATATATACAGGCCACTTCCCGAGCTTCAGAATATCTATAGGCTATTCATCCTGCCTAAATTGACCTACGCCTCCCCCTTCCCTCACCGCCACCCAGTTTCTTCAGCTCGAGAGGGTGCAGAAAAGAGCAGCTAAGGTCATTCTCGGTCCTGTCTATACCAACTATGACAGCGCCTTGACTACCCTAGGCCTCACGTCCCTTGCCACTCACTACGCCGCCTCACTGCAACAGTGAGGCGCGACATGCTACCCCTCAACGCGCCGCCGCCTCGCCGGGCCCTACACGCCGCCAACAAACTGTACTCATCAGGGCCCGCACTGACTGCTACCACAGGAGCACAATAACCACACTAGTCCTACTCATCAACGAATACTAGTCCACAATTACTAGTCCAGCTCCTATCACACCTGTATTTGCACTTGTCTTTTGTTATTTTGGTTATTTTGTTGTTATAGATTGTTAGTTTACTTTGTTGCGTGTTGTTTATATGTATTTATGTATATTTGCAGCCTCTGGCTGCATGAAAATCAATAAACCGATTACTATTATTATCATTATTATTAGTAGTAGTATATGTATATAAGTACACAAACACACAAACGTACATATACACAAAGCATACATACGCACACACACACACACACAAATATATACATGTATTTAATATATGTATACATGTATATATATATATACATATAAACATACGTGCACACACACACATACATATATATATATATATATATATATATATATATATATATATATATATATTTATATATATATATATATATGCCATTAGGCGATCGTTCTCTCGATAAGGGGATGTGAACGGAAACAGCTTCGGATTGCGGCTTCTCTTTTATGAAGCTTTAGAAAGCAAAGGATAATGGATCGTCCTGTGGTTCTCTTATGAAGTTTTCTGATTTTTTATGCAGCTGTTTTTCCTGGAAGGAAAGGGTCGTGTAACCTTTCTTCGCTCTTGCCTCTGCAAGGTAAGCTATTTTGTTCAACCTTTCTCTCTCTCTCTCTCTCTCTCTCTCTCTCTCTCTCTCTCTCTCTCTCTCTCTCTCTCTCTCTCTCTCTCTCTCTCTCTCTCTCTCTCTCTTTCATACATTCATTCATTCATATCAGGACACTGCCAATTGCAAATATTTTTTTCCCTAAGTGGCCTCTTCCTCCGAATCGTTTCCGCGAGATGGCAGATGAAAGGAAATGTTTCCGGGGATATTTTTCCTTTATATTTTATGCCTCGCTTTTGCTTGCTTCGCATGAGCAATCGCGAAAAAAATTCGACGTGGGGGTGGATTAGAGGACAGTATGAGATGTTGCAAAAAATCACCCACTCACGTTAACACACACACACACACACACACACACACACACACACACACACACACACACACACACACACACACACACACACACACACACACACACACACACGTATTAACCTCTTTCCTTCCTCCTTCCCACACTAAATGTATTTTCTTGTGGGCAGCGGACGGCCAGTCCCCATAACTGAAGCTGTTACGGTTTTATTTATACATGCTAGCGAAACCATCTTTTCTGGGGAGAACGGGGCCTGTGCAACTTGAAATATACTGAACTGAAACAGCAACGTTCAAGTCTGTCTCATACCTTCCTTAAACAAACACATATATACTCATTCTTCTTTTCCTTTTCCACTTCTTTAAATAATAGCTTGATTATATTGATTACAAAATCATGAATAAGTGATACTTCAAAGGATACGAAAAAATATCCTACTTTATGTGCTCGTGGGCAACGTAAAGAATGTGTCGATAACCGTTTTCTGAAAGATCTGATCTACAAGATATATTCACCTCATGTCTCCAAGATCATTTCCGATAATGATGAGGTAATAACTCAAGGAGGCAAAGCCTTCCTATTTTCAGCCTCTCTGTCTCTGTTGCAGAAGAGGTTTCATTATCTCACACAAGTATCATGTAAGTATAACATGAGTTTGCCATGTGCGGTGCCCGGTGCAGGATGAGGTAACAACCACCTTCTGTCCGTTAAATTTTCCTGAACCCGATCCGGCGGCGTCTTCTCTTGACTTGTTCCAGGTCCTTTCCTTCCTAATCTTTCCCCGAAATGAGCGGGTGCCAGAGGAGATTTACTTTCCCTTTTCTTTTGAAATTCGCGGAAGGACCGATGGAGGAAGGACATAAAATCTTTAGCATAAGAATGGCAAAGGACAAATCTATGAAACTATCGTGATCACGAGTGCTATCCAATGAATAAAGGATAGGACCACACCATTACTGGTCAAGCTAAATCGTCAGAAGCTGGCCTTCGTTTCCTGAAGGTATATAGCTCTCCCGATTCCTGTGGTGACGTTGATAATATATATATATATATATATATATATATATATATATATACATATACATACATACATATACATATACATATACACATATATACATATATACATATATACATATACATATACATATATGTATGTATATGTGTGTGTGTGTGTGTGTGTGTGTGTGTGTGTGTGTGTGTGTGTGTGTGTGTGTGTGTGTATGTGTGTGTGTGCGTGTGTGTGTGTGTGTGGTAATTTTCGGGAATAGAGTCGCATAACCGATCTCGACGATTTTGGCATCGATGTATTCTTCTCAACCTCTTATGCACGGGGAATCGGGAACGCACTTAAATTGCCGCTCGTGCGGAAGTGAGTGTGCGCGGAGGTTTTCAGAGGCAAACGAGCGTCTACTTATGGTGCAAAATCAAAACAACCCGGGCCTGACTTGAGTCCTGTCAAGGCGGAAACAGGAAATGCTTCGTTATGCGGCAGCAGAGGAGAGGGCATGGTGGATTTGGATTGGAGAAATGCGTCTTACTCTAAAACGGAGGAAAGGAATGCTAGTTACTTTTTTATGCTGGAACTGCAATTAAAAAAGGGTTTCCTAATC
The DNA here is from genome assembly GCF_019202785.1 of Penaeus chinensis. Taxonomy (NCBI): domain Eukaryota; kingdom Metazoa; phylum Arthropoda; class Malacostraca; order Decapoda; family Penaeidae; genus Penaeus; species Penaeus chinensis. Next base: position 22,808,609 of record NC_061840.1, read on the forward strand.
GAAGATATTTATGGAAACTTTTAGGCACTTTAACACAGCATTATTTTGTCTGCGGTTTCTGTAGCTTAATTATCATTATTATTGTCATTATTTCTTAATATGATAGTGATGTTGACAAATAAATGTTAATACTGTTGTTGCGGCTGGTGCTAATATTACTCTTACTGTTATTATTATTATTATTATTATTATTATTATTATTATTATTATTATTATTATTATTAGCATTATCGTAATCGCAATATCTTTACGATCTGGAGTCCCAT
>NC_061840.1:22816374-22843874 GCF_019202785.1 Penaeus chinensis
TAAGTAAGAGAGGGAGAGAAGGTTAAAGGTACTTACCTATTGAGATTTGCGGCCTGTGTCAGCTGTTTATGGCTGTCTCATTTTGCTCTCTGATACTCAACGCTTACCGTGCTGGCGGGATTGCCAGCAGGCGCTCTTGCCGCCGTGATGTAAGCATGCGATATAATCTCTTTACCAGCCCGACAGCTGTTGCGTGGGGTCCCTTTCTCAGAAAATGTGTGTGCTCACAATTCTGTAAGTAGTGTACCAGGGTGGCGTTCGGCCCAATGAGCTGGTGAGCCGGACCAGAGGGCTACCCATACTGGAGGGGTCACCAGTGAGGGATGTGACAAAATGGCTTCCTGGTGCACCAAGGCCTGTGAGAGGGGATGGTACACCCACCCCTGATTCATTCCATCTTGGACCAGGGAGAACTCTCTCACGTTTGTTTGCCGTGCGTGGCGTCCCGTATTACCAGGAGACAGGAGTCCTGGAGGTTGAGCGATGCTGCACGCTGCACCCTGCAGCTAGCAACACACCTCTTTGGTCCTCTATTCTGGTTAGAGGGATGATTTAATCAAGACCCAGTCAAGTCAATTGGCTGGTCAAATATGGCTTGGGTCAAGCAGGCACTGTCCAGTCGGTAGCGCATAGGTCCCACAACAACCATCAGTGCTGTAATAGTGACTGGGTATATTTCCTCACTGCCCCTGTGGCTCTTGGGGAAATTTGAGCCCCAACTACAGCTTCCCCTCATTGGACTCCATGGTGGGTAGGGGAGTGAGGAAATGAAGATTTATAATTTGTGTGATTTCTGCAAATTTCCAAAGAACTTTCTCTCTCCCTGACGACCTTCACAATCCCCTGGCCATAAGAAGATAGTTGAGATATGTCAACGTGATACTCGCATCACTCCTCAGCAAGATGGTAGCCTGATAGTTGAAGTTTCGTCACCAGACGAGAGCGATCATCTGCATGCGATATGCAACATTCCTGGGGCTCAAGTCTCATGTTCTCACAAAACCCTCAATCAGTGTAAGGGAATTGTCTTTTCCCGAGACCTGATGAGGTATTCTGAGGAGAAACTGTTAGAAGAACTAAAGAATTTTAATGTTGTGGCAGTAAAACATTTAACAAGTCGATTTTTGGAACAGTCTAACTTTTGAATCATTAGTCCTTCCTGAATCGGTTAAGTTGGCATGGTACCACCTCAAGGTAAAGCCATGTGCCCAACCCATTGCGGTGCTTCCACTGCCAGGGTTATGGACATGGAGCCAACACTTGCCGTTTTAAGGAAAATGGACAACCAAGAGTGTGTGTGAAGTGTGGTACAACAGGTCAACAAGGAGATGACAACTGTCCAGGTCCAATATGCTGTTACCACTGCAAAGTAGATCATGAAGCTTCTTCCAAACAATGTAAAAAGTACAAGCTTGAAAAGAGGTATTGGTAATAAGGAGCAAGGAGAAAGTTAGTTTTGCAGAAGCAAAGCAATGTGCCTGTGTACTGTTTGCACAACCAGGAAAGTCCTTTGTCAGTTCTAGCCCATCCTCCTCGCCATGCCTTACCCTCCAATACTTCTAACAGCACACACTCTGCCACTAACTTTGAACCTCAGTCCTCAAATGCTAAAACTGCCTTTGGTGAGTTGTTGCACCAGAAACGGGGTAGGGGTGAGAGGACTTTTGGGGAAACTCCTTCCAAAGTAAGGTCTTTGAAGCAATCAGTTAAGGCTCCAGAGGCCTCAACGGTGACAGCTTCAGCTGCCATCACATCCACAGGGGCCTCGGCTGCTAGTCAGAATGCCCCTGAAGCAAAGGCTCAGGTATGCCCTTTGCACAGGCAGAGGAATCTTGAGCCTGTTCAAAAGACTCCTCATACAGTCAGATCTTTGGAGCCACCAGGCAGGGCTCCAGAGGCCACCACATCTACATGGGCCTCTGCTGCTAGCAGAATGCTCCTGAACCAAAGGGAGCCTGTGGACTCTAGTTCCACAGGTAAACAACCCATCAAAAGATATTCCCAAGATGCTGGAAAGGGACAACCTAAAGGTGTGGGGCGGGCCTTAACCACAGGTGCTGCCAAACACTTTATGAAGTAGTTTGTCAACCTGAAGAACTGGACACCCTAATTCAATGGAATTGTCAGGGAATTCATGCAAAATGGGAAGAACTACAACATCTGATAGCTTCATGTAATCCAGTTTGTGTATGCCTACAAGAGATTATGATCAGGGAAAATCATCCAATTTCCCTGAGAGGATTCCAAGTTCAAGCCCATTATGGAACCTTTGATAATGGACCTCATGGAGGAGTAGCAGTGATGGTACGTCAAGATGTTCCCTTCCAGGCCATCCACCTGCAGACGACACTGCAGTTGAAGGCTGTTAGAATAGGTTTGACACGACCTTACACTGCTGCATCCATCTAGCTCCCTCCACATAATCTCAAGATAGATGATTTGGAAGATTTACTTGGGCAGTTGCCTCATCTATTTCTACTCTTCGGACACTTCAATGGTCGGCATCACCTCTGGGGAGACACTTTGTGCAACCCTTGAGGAAGGGCCTTAGAGTCCTTGTTCTCAAGAGTAGATGCAGTTTACTGAACAGTGACACACCCACACATTTCCAAATTCAATCTGGGACATTCTCCAATATTGACCTGTCAGTTGGTTCACCTAATTCACAGTTGAATTTAATTTGGCAGGTCATGGAAGACTTACATGGAAGTGACCACTATCCAATACTTTTGGAGGAGGTGAATAGTATTCCAGCCAATGGAGTGCAGAGATGGCGACTTGAGCAACAGACTGGAATCTTTTAAAATCAATTACAGTATTGAAAGGATCTGTGAACGATTTCCAGAGTGTTCAAGATGCTGTTAATCACTTCACATCACGAATTCACCTTGCAGCAGAAGCATCTATTCCCAGAAGTAGCAGGCAGTACCGTCGACCTCCAGTACCATGGTGGTCTGATGAATGCCAATAAGTTGTCAGATCAAGAAAAGCTGCATTAAGGCAGTTGAAACGACGCCCAAACGATGTAACATTGATCCAGTACAAAAAGACCCGAGCCAAGGCCAGGCGAGTGTAAAGGAGGCTAGACTGACATTGTGGGGGCAGTATGTCTCCTTAATTAACTATGGGACCCCCTTATCATGGGTATGGGACAAGGTGCTTAAGATCGCTGGAAAGAGCACATCCATATCACCACCTGCTCTGAAAATAGATGGTATAATCCTGACAGACAAACAGATGTTGCAAATGAGCTGGCAAAATCCATGGCAGAGATCTCTTCTGGAACATCTTACACTGCGCAATTCTCCACTCTTAGGGATTCACACGAACGACACCCACTGTCGTTCTTCAGTAGCACTGCAGCAGAACTTCCATACAACCTGCCATTTTTGCACAAGAAGATGGACTCTGCTTTGCAGCTCTGCCGTAAGACTGCCCCAGGAAGTGATGATATTCCATATCAAATGATATCTCACTTACCAGAGAGTTCCCAAACGTTCCAGTTGGAACTATTCAATAGGATTTATAGGAAGGGGACAGTACCATCCACATGGAAAGAAGCTATAATCATTCCTGTTCCTAAACCTGGCAAGGATGCTTCTATACAAGGGAATTATAGACCAATTTCTCTCACCAGCTGCATCTCCAAGTTGATGGAGAAAATAGTAAACTTCAGGTTGACATGGCTGCTAGAAAAGGAAAATGTGCTGACCCCGTATCAATATGGGTTTAGAAAACTGAGATCGACCACAGATGCACTTGTTAGGATGGAAACTGCAATACATAATTCCTTCACACAGCGACGTCATATGTTAGCAGTCTTCTTTGACCTTGAAAAGGCTTATTATACTACTTGGAAGCATAGCATATTCACGAAGCTGTATGACATTAGTTTAAGAGGAGCATTGCCTACCTTCATACAAAGCTTCCTTGCTAACAGGATGTTTAGAGTGAGGGTGGGAAACAGTTTCTCTAACCTGGAAGATCAGCTGGAAGGGGTCACACAAGGGAGTCACTTAAGTGTGACCATGTTTGCCATTGCTATAAATGACATCGTAAAGGTCGTTCCAAGTGCTGTCTCATGTAGTCTGTATGTGGATGACTTTACACTGTACTGCTCAGGAGGAAGCTTAAAGGATGTGCAAGGACACATGCAGGCTGCAATAAATCAGGTAGTGCAATGTGCAACATAACATGGGTTCAAATTTTCTACAAGCAAGACCATGGCTATGCATTTCCAGAAACTAGGAAAGTTCCATCCTTCCCTCTATTTAGGAGCAAACCCACTGCATTTTGTCCAAGAGGTGAAGTACTTGGGTCTAATTTTTAAATCAAGGCTTACATGGGCACCTCACATCACACATTTAAAGGTGAAAGCTATAAATGATTCTGCAGCTTTACCGAGCACATTCATCTGCAACTCCCATTGTTCTCCGGATGTTGGACTCAGTTCATGATGAAGCTCTCAGAATTTGTACAGGGGCTTTCAGGTCTTCACATGTGGAGTCCCTGTATGCTGAGAGTGTAGAATCACTTCTTTCATTACACCGGGACTACATGAACCTGATTTACTACATCTACATCCAGATTGGTTTTCATCCCCCTTGAGGATAGCCGATCCTATGGTAGGAGAATGAGGAACCTTGTGGGAGATCTTAATTTGAATCTCACTAGGGTTCTGGCTGTTGGAGCTCCCCAATCAAGTTGTGCTGGATTTGGATTAGGGAGAGTTTTCTTCAATACACTTCTAAGTACCAAGGATCAGATGCAATATATACTGATGGTTCAAAATCTGAAAATGGTGTGGGCATTTGGCAGTCTTTCTCTATCAACCTCAATCTTCTCTGCAGAGTTACATGGCATCCTTGCAATAGTCAAGGTAATTAGATATCTTACGAACCATTCTGTTGTAATATATTGTGACTGTCATAGTGCCTTGTAAGTAATCAAGAGTTTAAAGTCATCACATCCAGTGATGAGGGAAGTTCGATATTGGCTTGCACTGATGTCTGCACATAAAAAGATAACTCTGTGTTGGGTATCTTTGGGAATGAGCGAGCTGATGGGAAGGCCAAGGCAGCTACCAATCAGCCGTTTCCCTCTCCCACACCCAGCATCAGGAGTTGTCTTCGTGATAAATGGAGGGAACAATGAGGGCATACCTCTAAAAACAAACTGCGAGAGATTAGAGATGACCTTGGCAGTTAGACGAGCATCCATTCCAACCGACAAGTAGAAGTTGTATTAACAAGGCTAAGAATCGGACACACACGACTTACTCATGGGCCGATGATGGCTAGAAGTGAAGCACGATGTGAGGAATACCAAGAGCTATTAATGGTCGCACATGCAGTGGAAAGATGTGCAACATTCTCAGAACAAAGACGCAGGTTCTTTTTTCCCCCTTATACACTGAAAAATGTATTGGTGGGAGGATTGTGGCATAGAAGGCCTCATTAGTTTCCCTAAGAAAACTAATATTTTCAATAAAATTTAAGTATGCATAATGTTAAATGCAATAATTTTATACATTTAGAGCATAATGTTTATGCCTTGATTGTGAATATAATATTTATGACATTTATTGATAATTTATTAACGTTTTAATTATGGTGTTCGCCGCTAATGACCTTAGCTGTTGACGCGGCAGATAATTTTAAATGATCAATCAATCAATCGCCACAATGCATGCAACACCTATCTGTTTGTATGATCTACCATGCGCATTAGTAACCTAGCCTGATTCAGTGAAGAATAACTATGTTACCTCTATTGATTGTTTGGCGTCTGAGTACCGTCTGGCTGAGGGGGATGATCTCATTTCCTCTTTGTGAAGTTGCACGGGAAAGGCAAGAGCTGTGGCATTGGATCTGTGCCTTAAGATTATGATTATGGGATTTGGGTGGCATACCCAAGCCAATGTCAGCTAGTCTGTCAGCAAGCTCGTTCCCTCTGATGCCTATATAGCTGGGGGGACTTACGTAAATAATTAGGGGAGTTTAGGTTCCACCTGAAACACTAATTATTGATCCGGCTTAAGTTCGTCCAAGCACGAAACATCCTTAGCGCGTCCGGGGCACCGACGTCATCCCACATCATTACACATACCCATCACTTTATCATTATTGTTGGTGTTGTTAATCGTAATTATTATTATTATATTTTCATTGCCACCACTACTACTTTTATCTATTATTATTATTATTATTATTATTATTATTATTATTATTATTATTATTACAATTAGTATTGCCTAATTATTTTCTTTACAACTTTCTTCATTTGTTCAATCTATTCATTAATTTCAATCTCACAATCTATCTATACACACACATACCCCCCCCCCCCCCCGCTCTATCTCACTCCCGTGTCCCTGTGTCCCTCTGTCTCTCTCAACATCCATTTTCCTTTCTATACGAGAAATACTGATCGCTTTACCTTATTATCGCGAGGAAGTGAAACCGGAAAACTTCCAAGGCGAATGAAACTGGAGATTTCCCATAAATCTTAAATTGGAAAGAGGCTGAAGTCACATTTTTTTTTTTTTTTTTTTTTTTTTTTTTTTTTTTTACACAAATACTCGTGCAGTATTTGGCTCCTCTTTCTATCAAGATCACCCCCTCTGCATATTTCTGCCTACATTTACAACAAGTATATCCAATGGCGTTATCCCACCTATGAAGTCCGTAGGCTTTGTCATCTTATTGCTATTTATTTTTTATAATCATCAGACTTTCCCCATGTCATAACCTACTTCACTAACATTACATATATTTTTCACAAAAGTTTCTGCAACAGATACATTTTCCAAAGTTTCAGTAATAAGCGTCTTGGAAAAGAGGATGAGGCGTGTGGCAAAGGATTTCCGAAATGTGGCGGCGACAGCACACATAGATAGGTCTACTAAATAGTATAGCTGATACAGACTGAGATGTAGATAATATTCAGCAGCAGAGTAAATATTTCAAATATAAAATGTATCTGGGAGAATATAGGATGAATGTTTTGGCAAAAAAAAATAGTACATTTTCACTATACGACAATTAGGTTCTAAGACAAATTTGAAGGAATCTTTCCTCCTGAGCTTGAGCAGATTATTAAAATGCAACATGGAATGAATTAAGTGGAATGGGAAAATGCAAATGTCTTAATTTAAATTTCCACATTAATGTAACTTTAGTAATGTTAGTAATAATATAGTAAAGATAATAATGATATTTATGATAACGATAATAATAATAACACTGTGTGAGAGTAATAATGAAGATAATAATAATAACAATGGTAATGATAATGGCAATGATAATGATAATGGTAATGATAATAATGATGATAATAATAATAATAATAAATATTATAATGATTATTTTTGTTATTAATGATAATAATGATAAGAATGATAAGAATAATGATAATAATAATAATATTAATATTATTATTATTATTATTATTATTATCATTATTATCATTATTTTTATTTCATATTACTATTTCCATTATAACCAATATTATAATTATTATATTTATAATCAAAAATAAAAATCACAGATAATATTAGAATTATAAAAATGACAGTAATGATGACGACAACAATAGTTACAATAATATTAATGATAATAATAATTCTGATAACAATGAAAAAAAAAAAATAATAATAATGATAATAATAACTGTAATAATAATAATAATGATAAAGATACTACTACTACTAATAATGATAATGATAATAATAATTATTATTACTATCATTAGTATGAAAAAAATAATAATAACGATAATAATGATGATAATAGTAAAAACAATAAAAATAGTAATAAAAATAATGAACATTTAAGAGAAAAGATAATCATAATAACAAAACATAGATGGTGATAATAATGATAATAAAACAAAGATGATATTGATAATAAAGAGTGAAGGTGGTGATGTTGAGTACGATAATATAATGATGATGACGACAACAACAACAACGCTGATGCAACGGAAGTAATGGCTTCGGCGTATTTGTGTTTTCTTGTTTTCTCCTTCGTTGTTGTATTTAGTATTTGTTCAGCATGAATCCTACACCAGTAATAATCGGAAACAAAGAATGTATTCAAGAAGAGAAAATATTTAACTAAAAAGGGGAAAATTGTCCTTCCAGGCATAAAAGTCCTGACAAAGGAGCTGACTAGAGAAAGAACTCGAAGTCTCTGTCATTATTAGTGTTCTAGAGTTGGGAATTAGAGATTTATTGACAAAGTTCGGCCACATATTAATTTCCTGTGCTCGTGCAATGAGTTGTCTTTGTGCTTTTTTTTCTGTTTTGATTCTTTTTACATGTGTCAATTTGCATTTTTTTATATAGTTTTTCTAAGAAGAAATAGTGTTAATGCTTTCCGCTGGTCGTATTTTCTCTGTTTGGGTACACTGCAAGTGTCAGTGCGCGTTCTTTATATATATATATATATATATATATATATATATATATATATATGTATCATTAGCATGATAGGTTATGAAAATAGGAATATTTACGTTTATTTGATATTACGGGTGAGATGTTTGTTGCGCATCTCGAGTATTTTTTGTTTACCCATGAGCCCACGTATGACGTTGCTGTGGCGGTGGACGACTCGTGTGTGAACCCACTTCGCAGGGAATTTGTGTTGGCGACCTTTTATAGAAGTGGCAGTTATTGGGCACAAGTCTTTACACTCATGAAGGTATGTTTAAGGATGTTGAAGGGTTCAAATAAATTCAGAGGGGATGATACTCATTAATATTGAAAATACACGGAGCATGAGTTTGTTGTGTTGGCGTCGGCCATAATGTGGAGTGTTTACTTTCATATGATTTCAGCCAGTGTTTATCCAATGCTGTGGATATGGGTTTGTGCCGTAACTGAGACGTGATGGCAACTACTGGGAATCATGGACTGTGATAGTGTGGCCATTGAAGTGAGTTCAATGAAAATATACAATGTATGATTTATTTTGTGATATTGTTGCAGATTATTTAGTTACGTCGCACGAATTGTGTAGGCATTCCTTGTATTATTTAATATTGTGATATAAGCAGTTCATTTGTTTATTCGGATTGGATTGTTACTTTAGTATTAATTGATGTATGTATATTTTCTCTTTTTTTTTCGCAAATAGAATATTTATTTTTGTTATCCCTATTACCTGAATATCACATTTCAGGTTGAAACTTTGCTCCAATAAAAGACTGTTGCAGCTGATGGCTTTTCCTTGATATCCCAGTACAATATATATATATATACATATATATATATAAATATATATAAATATATCATCCAGGTCATCATCGATGACCTGGATGACAACATTGGTGACCCTGACGTGGGATCCTCCCAAGGTCTGTAGTATAGGTCTTAGAGACTTCAGAGGAGGAAGCCGAGGACGACGACAACGAGAAACCTGCAGCTCCAAGAAGGCCAAGAACACCAACGCCAAGGAGACCTGGGCCATGAGGCAGAGGATCAGCTTCACCCCGGCCTCCACCAATATATATTCTTTGCAGTTAACTAATTCAGCAGCCTGAGGACCGCCCGCTACCGGTGGTGTCTCCGGTGGAGTCTGCAGGGTGCACTTGAGGTTGAACGAAACAAGAAGGAAACGCGTCTAATAGTAGTCTTGTCATTTGCGCCAGAATAGGGTGGGACTGACCAAACAAAATTTCCATTTATCATGACATTGTGCTGTTTTATGCATCTTTTTTATTTCTGTAAAAAGCTGTGACTAAAGACATGTATTTTCATTTCTATGTCCTCATTCATCTCTAAACTTATATAAAGGTTTTGATACTTATAAGCCAATAATGGTACATTCGACTGGCAAGTTCATTATTTTGATCACTACCATTATGTAAATTTTGATATGCTTTCCAAGTTACTGGTTTTGGTCACTTCGTCAACTTTATTTTAGCACGAAAGTTATAGTTATATTTTCCGTAACTGAAGTTTCTATCAGTGCCCGTTATGTATGTATGTATGTGTGTATATATATACATATATATATATGTATATTTATGTATGTATGTATGTATGTATGTATGTATGTATGTATGTATGTATGTATGTATGTATGTATGTTTGTATGTATGTATGTATGTATATCTATACATATAAACACACACACACAGATACATATATATTAGGATATAAAGTTAGATTTAATTTAACACACAGTATTACTTAGGCTTGGGAAACTCTTTGAACAAGTATGATAAATTGTAATGTCAAATTATCTACATGAGCAAAAATTATTAGTCCTACGAGCAAGACAATTAGATATATCACGAACAAAGAATATGGCAGCAGGTCATATGGAATAAATATATATATACATACATACATACATATATATATGTATATATATATATATATATATATATCAGTAATTTAGAATGGTAGGGAGGATTGGTGTTCCAGTCGAGCGAGAATTCCAAAGTGAGGAAGGTGTGGGTATTCACAAGTTATTTTGTCCATCGTCGGCAGTGCCAGAGGGGCGCCTTTGTTAGGAGTGCCTAGTTTCGTTCTTTGCGGATTGGCTGGGAGGTCAGGTAGGCTCCGCCCTTGGAGGAGACGACAGGTAGCCTCCGCCCCAAGGGTCAGGCAGATGGGGACGAACCTAAGGGCGATTTCCCTGCGCAAGGCATAACCCACACTTGCCGACGTGCAGGGAAATTGCCCGTAAGTCCGTCCGCGACACTCTACGCTCTGAACTGGGTATTACCTAATATCTGGAAAAGGAGGTGAACGGTAAACTGATACCTGCAGATTGGTACAGATCTGATATTTACCATGTGCGCATATTGCCAGTTCATCTTACTAACAGACGCTTTACGAATAATATATGTATATATGTGGTTTAAAAACCTACAATGTAAAACTAGATTTAATTGAAAATGAGACTACAGTTTCGGAATCTACCTGGATTCCATCTTCAGGTCTGAAGAGGCAAGGAAGAGGAGGGGGTATAAAACAGAGGGAGGAAAGGCAACGTGGAGACACGGGGCAGGTGAGGACAGACGGACGGAAACGAAGGGAGGTCAGATCAGGTCGGAGGGTCGGGCGGACTGTGTGAAGGGTAGCCGGCATACGGGAGAAGGCAGAGGATGTGGGAAGCGAGGAGACTGTCGGCAGGAGAAAAGCTGCTGTTCAGGTTGAAATTAGGAAGCCGCCTTTTCAGGGAAGATTCCACCAGTCTGCGGGCGTGGACGTCAGCGGAAGGAAAGATAATTCGCGCCGCTGACCAGTCCATCAGATGGACTGGTCCATCCCTCTGCCCACCGACGTCTTCCTCCAGCTGATTCGTCTGTGTGTGGAGTCGAATTCCTTTTCCTTTGAGGGTCGCCTCTACTCCCAGACCTTCGGCGTGGCCATGGGCTCTCCCCTCTCCCCGGTCTTGGCTAACCTGTTTATGGAATTCTTCGAGTCTGAACTTCTTCCTTCCATCTCCCTTTGTCCGATGGTATGGCTGAGGTATGTTGACGACGTCTTCGCTCTCTGGCCTCATGACCCTGCCATGTTCTCGGACTTCCTGACCCAGCTGAACTCCCTCTCCCCTTTCATCCGTTTCAAGGTGGAATGGGAGGTTGACAACAAGCTCCCCTTCTTGGACACCTTGGTACATCGCTCTGCTGACCATTTCTCTTTCTCCATATACAGGAAGCCCATGCATGGTGGTATGTACATACACTTCTTCTCATACCATCCCCTCCATGTAAAGAGAGGTGTTGCCACTTCGCTGTTCCTCCGCGCCCTCCGTATCTGTGACCCCCAGTACCTGCATTGAGAGACCGACTTCCTGCGTCGTTTGTTCACCAAACTGGGCTACTCTCGTCATGTTCTCGACGCCGCGTTATCCAGGGCACGGCGTACCTTCTACCACAACTTCTCCCTTAAAGACTCCTCAGCTGCCCGTCCTCAGCCTGCCCTACACTGAGGAGATCTACTCTCTCCGCCGCCCTCTTCACACTCTTAACTGCAGGCTGACCTTTCGCCAGGTGAACACTCTTCGTCTTAACCTGGTCCACACCAGCCCACCCTCTTCCTCGAAGGTGGGCACCTATGCTATTCCTTGTACCTCCTGTGACAAACAATACTTTGGCGAGACGGGCGCCAGTCTCATTAAGCGCCTGTCTCAACATAAGTACGCTGTTTCCAGGGGACACAATAACAACGCTCTCTTCTGCCATCAATGGGATACAGGCCATCTGATGGACTGGTCAGCGGCGCGAATTATCTTTCCTTCCGCTGACGTCCACGCCCGCAGACTGGTGGAATCTTCCCTGATAAAGCTGCTTCTTAATTTCAACCTGAACAGCGGCTTTTCTCCTGCCGACAGTCCACTCGCTTCCCACATCCTGCGCCTTCTCCCGTATGTCGGCCACACTTCACACAGTCCGCCCGACCCTCTGACCTGATCTGACCTCCCTTGGTTTCCGTCCGTCTGTCCTTACCTGCCCCGTGTCTACCCGTTGCCTTTCCTTCCTCTATTTTATACCCCCTCCTCTTCCTTGCCTCTTCAGACCTGAAGATGGAATTCAGGTGGATTCCGAAACTTCTTCTTCTACTGGCTTTTCCCAATTTACTCGGGGTCGCCGGCACGGATCCGCCTCCTCCATAATGCATCGATCTCTGTCACCCCTTTCGCTATCTTGTCCTCTTTCACGCATTCCTCCCACCTTCTTTTGGGCATTCCCCTCTTCCTCCTCCCAACAGTCATCCGTCTAACCCTCTTCCCTACATAATCTTCATTTCTTCTCACTACGTGTCCCAGCCACCTCAATCTGCTTTCTCTCAACTTTTCTGATATTACTGCAACTTTCAATCTTTCTCTAATGTCCTCATTTCTTACTTTATCCAACTTTGTGAACCCCAGTGACCACCTCAGCATCTTCATTTCGGCTACCTGTATTTTCTTCTCCTGTGCTTTCGTCACAGCCACCGCCTCCATGCCATAAATCATTGCTGGTCTTACTATGGTCTTGTACATTTTTTCTTTCACCACATCTAACACTTTTCTATCGCACATCACCCCTGTTACTTTCTTCCACGCACCCCAACCTGCTTGTATGCGTTTTGTGACTTCCCTGCCCGAACCTCCATCTTCCTGCACTGTGGAGCCAAGGTACTCAAACTCTTTTACTTGGTTCACGTCCTCACCCTGTATCTTTACCGGGGTTACATCCTCATCATCATCCTCTACGTCCTCTTCTCCTACCTTCATCTTCAAATACTCGGTCTTCTGTCTACTGACTCTCATTCCTCTGGTCTCCATTGCATTCCTCCAAAGCTCAAATCTCAGCTCTACCTCCTCCTTCGTCTTCCCGCACACCACTACATCGTCCGCAAACAGCATATCCCATGGGGCTTCCCTCTGGACTACCTCCGTCATGCAATCCATAATCACTGCAAACAAGAATGGGCTAAGTTCAGACCCTTGATGCAGCCCCACCGTTACCTCAAACTCCTCCGTATCACCCGCCGCGCACCTCACCACAGTCTTACTGCTCTCATACATATCTTGTATCAACCTGATGTATTTCTCTTCCACCCCCCTCAGTCTCTAACAATTCCATACCTCTTGTCTCGGTACCCGATCGTAAGCTTTCTCTAGATCAATGAAGATACAATATAGTTCTTCTTGCCCCTCCCTGTACTTCTCCATTATCTGCCTGAGCGCAAAAAATGTGTCAGTTGTGCTTCTATTTGGCATGATCTCATGTCTATGATCCTTTTCCACATCTTTAGGGTATGTGAGGTTAGTTTGATGCCCCGGTAGTTTCCACAATCCTGTATGTCCCCTTTGTTCTTGAAAATGGGTATGAGAGTACTATCTCTCCATTCATCTGGCATATGCTCCATCTCCAAGATGTTTCTGAATACCTCTGTTAGCCACCTCACTGCTGTTCTGCCCATAGCCTTCCATGCTTCGACTGGTATATCATCCGGTCCCACCGCTTTACCATTCTTCATCCTTTTTATTGCTGTTGTCACTTCCATTTCTCCAACCCCCTCTATCTCTCCTTCTTCTGCAGCTTCAATCACTAGTTCTACTCTCGGGTTCTCTACATTCATCAATTGTTGGTAGTACTCCTTCCATCTTTCTTTTATCTGTTTGCCGTCTGTCAACACTAGTATACATCTTGCGCCTCCTTATGTTTCTGCTTGGCTATCCTGATAGCTTTCCTTTGCCCATCTTGCCCGTCTAGGCTACTATACAACTCCTCGTACGCTTTGCTTTTGGCTTTTGCCACTTCTCTTTTCGCTTTCTTATTTGCCTCTTTAAAGGCTACAATAGTTTCCTCACATCTATTTAGATCTCTCTCCTTCTTCTTTTCTCGCTTGGCCCTGATCGCATCCTGCACCTCGGTGTTCCACCACCACGTCTCTTCTTTCTTCCCTTTCCTGCCTGAAGTACGCCCTAGTACCTCGACAGCCGTTTCCCGTACTACCCCACTCAATGTGCTCCACTCTTTCCGCTCTTCCTTATCCAATTTCCTCTCCACCTCCTGGACAAATTTATTTTGATGTTCCTCTTCGTTTAACTTCCACCAGCGCGTTTTCTCTGTTCCACATTCGCTTCTTTTAATCTGTTGTTTCATCTTTACCTTGCAGACTACCAGCTTGTGCTGTTTAGCCACCGCTTCTTTTGGCAGGACATAGCAATCCTGTATTGTCTTTAGTTCCCTTCTCTTGCACATGATGTAGTCCACCTGTGTACTTTGTCCCCCGCTAGTATAAGTTGCTCGTCGGGTCAATCTCTTTTGGAAGTAGGTGTTAACTACTGCCATGCTTTTTGCTGTTGCAAAGTCCACAATTTTGTCTACTCCTTCGTTCCGTATTCCGACACCGTACTTTCCCGTAACCTCTGTGTCCAAGCTCCCTTCCCCGACATGACCATTGAAGTCACCTGCTACCCACGTCACCTCCGCATCTGGTATCTTCAGCATCACATCCCTGAGCTGTTCCTAGAAGTCGTCTTTCTCTTCATCCGTACACCCCACTTGAGGAGCGTAGATGCAAACCACATTCATAGTGGTTTCTGCCACCTCGATCTTGACCCATATTATTCTGTCGGATGTTCTGTTTACCTGCACCACTCCTTCTTTCATTTCCGGACTCTTTTGTTGTTTTCCCCCACGTAGTACAACTTATAGCCGTTTCCCAGTTCTTTGGCTTTTTGCCCTTTCCACCTTGTTTCCTGCACACACAACACGTCTATTTTCTTCCTCACCATTACATCCACCACTTCACGTCCCCTTCCGGTCATTGTACCCACGTTCAGTGTTGCGATGACCACCGTTCTGTCTACCATCTTTGACTTCCTCCTTTCACCCCTCTGAGCTATCTTCTTTAGTCTTACCCGCTCCTGGTAAGGTAGCCGTCGCTCACTTCTCACATCTTTACGGCGATCTTGCTGCACATCGCTTGTGGGGAATGCCCTAGCATTATTGTTTTTTCCTCTGGTTCCGTGTCATATTGTGTTTGGCAAAGGTTTTAAAGCCGGATGCCCTTCCTGCCGCCAACCCTCCCCATTTACCCGGGCTTGGGACCGGCACTTCCACGTCACTGGATTGTGAGGCTTCCGTGGCTGGGTTAGGTGGATTCCGAAACTGTAGTCTCATTTTCAGTTAAATCTAGTTTTACATTGTGGGTTTTTATACCATAGTATCAACACGGTAGTGTGTTTTCTCCTTTCATATATATATGTGTTACATACTTTTACAATATATATATACATATGTATGTTTGTATGTATATCTTTACATATAAATACACACACACACACACACACACACACACACACACACACACACACACACACGCACGCACACACATAATGCTTTTTTGTAGCATTTCCGAAAGCCCTTACACTTTGATACATTATTGGAACCTGCTAAAACATATTTTCGGTTTGCTTTCTTTGGTATGCCCCTACCTTGATACAATGTGATACACTCCGGCCAGACAAACAGAGCGCAATATTTTTCAGATTATTTCACATAGTTTCCGATATGGTTTTAAGGCCCGAAACCCCTAATTCTTTCAGATATAGAAGTCAACAGAAAACCATTAAAGCACTTAAAGCGGGTATATTTTTTAATTACTAGCGAAACATTATGACAACTTCATATACAATGGATAAAGTATCTGACTACTCTGCAACTTATATTATTTAAACAGACTACTCTTCGCTTCGCAAGGCTTGGAAACTTTTAAATGTATATTTCAGATTCAGTAATTATATATATATATATATATATATATATATATATATATATACGTATATATATATATATATATATATATATATATATATATATATATATATATATATATATATATATATATATGTGTGTGTGTGTGTGTGTGTGTGTGTGTGTGTGTGTGTGTGTGTGTAAATAATAATAATGTTAATAATAAGTAAATTAATTAATAGATTATACATACATTGTTGAATAAGGTTTTACATCTTATTGTATCCACTTCGAGTGAGCTCAGTGTCCGAATCAGACAGTGCCAATTGTCTGATTCGGATAATTCCTATGTATTGAATTTTATTCACAAATCAAGATACAGAGCAATTTCTTTGTTATCGTTTTTGTAGCGACCATGATGTAACATTAAACAATTTATCAAGTGTTATGGGTTTCGAGATGATACAAAAAGGCCCATATATGTTTAAAACTCTTCCCCTCTATCATTTTCATTGCTGTTACTATTATTAACATCATCATTATAATAATTATTATCATTGATGTTTATCTTATTGTGAAAATTAATATTGCTGTTCTTAATACTATTCTTTAAAATATATTATTTTTGTTACTATTACTTTACCCATATTATCATTATATTGATTAAAATAACGAATAAATATATGCATTTGTATAAACTCAATGCTCTTCGTACCAGTATTATGGACGCTGAGTAGGCACCATCAGAAAAAAAAACAAAAAAAACAGTGATGGCTTTTTCACGTAAGCTACTTATTTCATTGCAATCCATCCTGTTACCCGCATTTTGTTGATTCAAGGGGAGGTATGATTCTAATACTTTGAGGCGGAAAGGAAGGAAGCAGGGAGAGAAAGGGCTAAACTAGGCAAACAGGCGTTGCTAAAAAAAATTGCTTAATTTGGTGATTAACTTTGTCGATTTCCCTATATTCATGACTCAGATATTTAGATGTCTAGTCTCCATAACGTTCCTGATGGCAAAATAAGTTCATCTGAAGCTAAGTGAGAGAGAGAGAGAGAGAGAGAGAGAGAGAGAGAGAGAGAGAGAGAGAGAGAGAGAGAGAGAGAGAGAGAGAGAGAGAGAGAGACAAAGAGAGAGAGAGCGTAATACAGAGAGAGGGGGGGAGGAGAGAGAGAGGGAGACAAATGCAGAAAAGTTCTTAATGACTCAGAAATTAGACACCAAGTCCCCAAAGCGCCTCTGGTGGTGAGAGGCGCTTCATCTGCAGGAAACGCTGACGGCTGGATCGCCGTTCAATGAAGCAGCGACTCTCCTCATTAGAATCAACGGCTGGTGTCATCCTTGCGTTCTGTCAGTTAAACGATTCATTGATATTTTATTCCTCGTTTTTTGTCATATGAATCTAGTTAAGTAGCATGAACAAGAATTCAATAAGTAATTTTATGTTGCATGAACTCTCATGCACTGAAAAAAAACGAAAACACACACACATAAAAAAGAAGGATCAGCTGAATCATAGTTTCGTCTCTATTGTTTTCGTTTTTTTTTTTTTCTTGCCATGCATCCCTGTATTCCCAGGTGGTGAATCCTGTAACTTACGGTAATATTTCCATGCGCGTGCAAATGGAAATATATATATATATATATATATATATATATATATGGAGAGAGAGAGAGAGAGAGAGAGAGAGAGAGAGAGAGAGAGAGAGGGGGGAGGGGGGGGTTATAGTATTTCCATGCGCGTGGAAATGTAAATATATATATGTATGTATATACATATATATATATATATATATATATATATATGTATATAAAGAGAGAGAGAGAGAGAGAAAGGAGGGGGGGAAAGAACACACATGCTCTTGCACATGAAACACTGGTCCCTGGACATTGACGAGAATTCGACCTTCCCCACCAACTCCACAGGTGGTTGAGGCCTTTTCTTTGACACTCTTCAGCCCCCTGGGTCGAGGCACCTGTCGAGGAAAGGAATATCGGGATAGAGAAGCACAGGAGGTGCGTGCTAACGGGACACCTTGTCCGGTGAAGGTGAAAAAAATATTTGGACATAATTTTTACGAAACTTCTGCATATAAAATAGCTTTGTGGGACTTTTTCAAATTGCATGTTTTATGTCGTTAGTTGGAAAGCTTTATCTATTAAATCTAAAGTGTAAAAGAAGGAGGCACTAGTGCGACTTTCATTTTAACTGAAACAAACGGAAACACAAAATCTGAAATGTGAGAACAAGACAAATATACATACTTAGCATATAATGTTTTGATAGTACAGTATTGCGAGAGATAGGGTACTCGGCTTTTCATTATTATGTGCTCATTTTCAGGTGATTTAATGAGCATCCAATATCAATATCTATCTCTCTCTCTCTTTCTCTCTCTCTCTATATATATATGTATATATATATATATATATTAACAACCATTCATTCCACTGCAGGACACAGGCCTCTCTCAATTCACTACTGAGAAGTTATATGGCAGTGCCACCCTTGCCTGATTGGATACCCTAATCAACCCTGGTTCGGTGTGCAAACACTTGTGCCACGCCGGGAACTTCCTTTACGACACCTCCGTTTGACTTCTAAAGGCACTATGTCGTTTTCTCGGGTTCGAGTTAGCAATCAGAGCGCAGTCATTTTTACGACTGCTGCGGCGAAGAATTAAACTCGCGACCACGATGGTCGGAGTCCAGTGCTCTAACCACTGGACCATCGCCGTAGTCATGCATACAAATATACATACATGCACACACACACACACACACACACACACACACATTTATATATATATATATATATATATGCAGGAAAGCGAAAGGAATAGCGGTATTAACGCCGCTAATTCCACCTTCGTTTGTCGTGGGGCCTCGCTTCATACGAAGGCCTGCGACCGCTTGTAGAGGTGGCCATCGGTTTCGACGTTAATACGAAGCTGCTTATCTTGCCATGACGTCAGAGGGCGCTGCCCCAAATTCATTTCCTGAAGCAGTAGCTGTCTTGATTGTGTAGCCCCCCTGGGCCTCCAGGTATTTTGTCAATTCTGAGTACGGAATCATTATTTTGTGGGTTGTGCTCTGCGGGGCGTCTCTTAGGTGTCAGTTCATTCCGTCTTCCGCCCTGCGCCTGTGGGTGAGCCTGGCGCCCGGGTGACGGAAGCGTTGGAAACAGTTCTTGATACCTTGAATTTCCTCCTGCAAGCGTTTCCTCATCCGAGTGCCGAGAATGTGCAGTCCAGAGTTCTTAATTTATTTGTTGGTTATAAAAAAAAAAAAAAAAAAAAAAAAGGGAAACTGCCTCCAGTGTTGATATATCAAATGACATATTAATAACAGCGAAATCTTATCCGAGGAGATTCCAGAATTCCTAATTCCACTCAAGCAACTCCATTACTCCCATCATCTCTCTTACATGCGAAATAGGTTCATGGTTTGATACCAATGTGTATTTTTATTTATTTAGTATTTTTATTTATTATCATTATTATTTATTTATTCATTTATTTATTTATTTATTTATTTATTTTTGCAGCGACCCTGATCTTTTCTTGTACAGGAAAGGAAATCAGCAGTATATATAATTGCGGTTATTCCGCAGAGCTGGAAACACAATAGAAATGAAAGTGATTGCGAAATGAATAGGTTTACTCTTATTCTCTGCAGACAAAGACAAGGAATTAAAGAATTCTCCAGAATAAGAGAGGCGAAAGAAGAAAATTAGGGCTATGATAGAAAATAAGTTACATATACGTAATACAAATATATGTATTATATCACGATCTCACATTAAAAAAAAAAAAAAAAAAAAAAATGATTACCAGAATATCTCATTAGAATTATCATCTGATTAATTAGCTTTAAATACAAATACTCTCCTATCATGATTAAGCCTCATTATCAAGTGACGTCATTATGTCTGTTAAGTTAAATGCTAATCTAGTTGGAATCCTGTTGACAATTTTTGATGTTTAGAAAAGCTGCAAATTTGATTGAACTATCTAATATCTAGGCACATTTGTTTAAAGACTTCCTCTTCAAAATAGACCTTTAGTAAGAAAAACTTCATTTGTAAGTCGGGATTTTTTTTTTTTTTTTATTTTTATTTTTTTTTTTTTTTTAATCTAATCTTTCTCCTTTATTGTTATGCGCATATATTATTTTCCTTGGTGTTGAACATTATTTTCCGATTATTGTTAACGTTGCAGGAGACATGCAAAGGAACAACCCACACCAGGTTAATAAAATGCCGGGCCTTCTAATGTTTTTTTATGAGGAAGATGATTGGCATGAAAGTTTGAGCTTGCGACGCAGTGATGACTGTGAGCTAATGAGCTTTTAAAACTAAAGAGACACATACATAAGCCACTGAAGAATACAATCGCACGGTTCACACTCCATTTGAGCATAAACCTTAACGCTTCAAAACTCAAGCATCAGTGAATTGACGTAAAAAGAAATGGGTTGAGCTGTCCATGCCATGTTCAAATCCTTTTGAACAAACTCCGCCATCTCTCTCACTATTACTACTCCTGCAAACCAACATTTAAAGGTCATCTAAATACCTTTTACATTCTGGTGGCCGAGCAATATACCGTGTACATAAGAGCATGTGTGTTCTTTCCTTCCTCCACCCCCTTCCTTTCTCTCTCTCTCTCTCTCTCTCTCTCTCTCTCTCTCTCTCTCTCTCTCTCTCTCTCTCTCTCTGTACGTACGTGTGTGTGTATATATATATATCTTTATATATATATATATATATATATATATATATATATATATATATATATATTTCCACGCGCATGGAAATACCATACCCCCCCCCCCCCTCACTCGGCGTGTATATATATATATATATATATATATATATATATATATATATATAAAATCATAGTTTCGTCTCTTTTGATTTTCGTTTTTTCTTGCCATGCATCCAAGCGCGTGGAAATATATATATATATATATATATATATATATATATATCAATATATATATATCAATATATATATATCAATATATATATATATCAATATATATATATATATATATATATATATATACACACACAGATATATGTATATATGTACATATATATATATATGTATATTTATACATATATATGTACATATATATACATATATATATATATATATATATATATATATATATATATATATATATATTTATATTTCCACGTGCATGGAAATATTACCATAAGTTACCACCTGGGAACACAGGGATGCGTGGCAAGAAAAAACGGAAATCAATAGAGACGAAATTATGATTCAACTGATCCTTCTTTTGTATGTGTGTATGTGTGTTTCCGTTCTTTTTCAGTGCATGAGATTGCATGCGACATAAAATAACTTATTGAAATCTTGTTCTTAACTAGATTCAGATGACAGAAAACCATGGTGGTCTGATGAATGCCAACAAGCTGTCAGAGCAAGAAAAGCTGCATTAAGGTAATTGAAACGACGACCAAGCGATGTAACCTTGACCCAGTACAAATAGACCCAAGCCAAGGCCAGGCGAGTGCTAAAGGAGGCTAGTCGGACATTGTGGAGGCAGTATGTCTCCTTAATTAACTCTGGGACCCCCTTAGCATGGGTATGGGACAAGGTGCATAAGATCGTTGGAAAGAGCACATCTATATCACCACCTGCTCTGAAAATAGACGGTATAATCCTGACAGACAAAACAGATGTTGCAAATGAACTGGCAAAATCCATGGCAAAGAACAGCCACCCAGTGTCGTTCTTCAGTAGCACTGCAGCAGAACTTTCATACAACTTGCCATTTTGATGCAAGGAGATGGACTCAGCTTTGCAGCTCTGCCGTAAGACTGCCCCAGGAAGTGACGATATTCCATACCAAATGATATCTCACTATCCGGAGAGTTCCCAAATGTTCCTATAGTGTTGTTGGGGTTTATGGGCGGTTTCCGGAGTGTTTGGGATGCTGTTAATCACTTCACATCGCGAGTTCACCTTGCGGCTGGGGCATCTGTTCCCAGAGTTGGCGGGCGGTGCCGTCGGCCTCAGGTGCCGTGGGGGTCTGGTGGGTGCCAGCAAGCTGTCGGAGCGGGAGGGGCTGCGTTGGGGCAGTTGAAGCGGCGCCCGAGCGATGTGGCTTTGGTCAAGTGCAGAGGGGCCTGGGCCGGGGCCGGGCGAGTGCTGGGGGGCTGGACGGACATCGTGGAGACGGTGTGTCTCCTTAATTCGCTCTGGGACCCCCTAAGCATGGGCGTGGGACGGGATGCGTGGGGTCACTGGGGGAAGCACATCCATATCACCGCCTGCTCTGGGAATGGATGGTGTGGTCCTGACAGACAGGGCAGATGTTGCAAGTGGGCTGGCAGGGTCCGTGGCGGGGGTCTCCTCTGGAGCATCTTGCGCTGCCCGATTCTCCGCTCTTCGGGTTGGGCGCGAGCGGCGCCCGGTGTCGTTCTTCAGTGGCGCTTCAGCAGAGCTCCCGTGCAGCCTGCCATTTTTGCCCGGGGAGATGGACTCTACTAGAAGGATGCTTCTATACCAGGGAATTGTGGACCAATTTCTCTCACCAGCTGCATCTGCGGTTTGATGGAGAGGGTGGTAAGCTTCAGGTTGACGTGGCTGCTGGAAGGGGAAGGCGTGCTGACCCCATATCGGTGTGGGTTTGGAGAGCTGAGCTCGACCACGGGTGCACTTGTGGGGATGGAAACTGCAATGCATGGTTCCTTCACGCAGCGACGTCTTATGTTGACAGTCTTCTTTGACCTTGAAGAGGCTTATGATGCTACTTGGGGGCGTGGCATGCTCGTGGGGCTGCGTGACATTGGTTTGAGAGGAGCATTGCCTACCTTCATGCAGAGCTTCCTTGCTGGCGGGAGGTTTGGAGTGGGGGGTGGGAAGCAGTTTCTCTGGCCTGGAAGATCGGCTAGGGGGGGTCCCACAGGGAAGTGTCTTGGGTGTGACCCTATTTGCCGTTGCTATAAATTACATCGGGGGGTCGTTACAAGTGCTGTTTAATGTGGTCTGTGTGTGAATGCCTTTGCACTGTGCTGCTCGGGAGGAAGCTTGCGGGGTGTGCGGGGACACATGCAGACTGCGGTGAGTCGGGTTGTGCAGTGGGGGACGTGCCGTGGGTTCAAATTTTCTCTAAGCAAGACCATGGCGGTGCGTTTCCATTAACGAGGAAGGTGCCATCCTTCCCTTTATTTGGGAGCGAGCCCGCTGCGTTTTGTCCAAGAGGTGAGGTGCTTGGGTCTGGTTTTTGACTCGGGGCTACCATGGGTGCCTCACATTGAGCAATTGGAGGTGAAAGCTACAAAAGCGCTTGGTGTTTTGTGGGTTCTTTCACACCTATCTTTGGGTTTGGGTCGCACAGCGCTTCTGCGACTTTGCCGAGCGCTTATTCGTGGTAACCTGTGGTGTCCCTGTATGCTGAGAGTGGAGAACCACCTCTTTCATTACACCAGGACTACATGAACCTGATTTACTACACGAGACTACAAAGGATTCCGGGATCTCCTACATCCAGATTGGTTTTCAACCCCCTTGAGGATATCCGATCCTATGCTAGGAGAATGAGGAATCTGGTGGAAGATCTTAATTTAAATCTAACAAAGGTTCTGGCTGTTGGAACTTCCCTAGTCCCCCCTTGGTAGCCCTTTGGTCCGGCTCAACAGCTCATTGGATTTGGTCGGAATCGGGAAAGCGGAGAGATCCGATGCATAAATCAGAGAGATATTTCTTCAACACACTTCTAAGTACCAAGGATCATATGCAATATATACAGATGGTTCGAAATCTGAAAATGGTGTGGGTTTTGCAGCATTGAGCAGAAGGAAGACTGCCTCTGGCAGCCTTTCTCGATCAGCCTCGATTTTCACTGCTGAGTTACATGCCATCCTTGCAGCAATCAAGATGACTAGAGATCTTACAAACCATTCCGTTGTAATATATTGTGACTCTCGTAGTGCCCTGCAAGCAATCAAGAGCTTAAACTCGTCACATCCAGTGGTAAGGGAGGTCCAAGATTGGCTTGTAGTGATGTCAGCACGTAAAAAGATAACTCTGTGTTGGGTGCCAGCACATGTTGGTATCAGTGGTAATGAGCGAGTTGATCAGAAGGCCAAGGCAGCTGCAACTCAGCCCTGTGATGCTCGTTTTCCTCTCCCACACGCTGACTTAAAACCCAGCATCAGGAGTTGTCTTCGTTGTAAATGGAGGGAACAGTGGAGGCATACCTCTAGAAATAAACAGCGCGAGATTAGAGATGACCTTGGCAGTTGGGTGACCAGCATCCACCCCAACCGACAAGTAGAAGTTGTAATAACGAGGATGGAAAGATGTGTAACATTCTCAGACTAAAGAGGAAGGTACTTGTCTCCCCCATATACACTGAAAAATGTATTGGGGGAGGACTGTGACATAGAAGGTCTTATTAGTTTCCTTGGGGAAACTAATATTTTCAATAGAATTTAGTTCTGCATAATGTTTATGCAATCGTTTTTAGACATTTAGAGCATAATATTTATGCTTCGATTTTTATATGATATTTATTGTTATTTATGACATTTATTGATAGATTTTTAACGTTTTAGATATTTTAATATTTCAGTCTAACAAGGTGTTCGCCGCTAATGACCTTAGCTGTTGACGCGGCAGATAGTTTTAAATAATCAATCAATCAATCTCACACACACAAATGCTCTCTCTCTCTCTCTCTCTCTCTCTCTCTCTCTCTCTCTCTCTCTCTCTCTCTCTCTCTCTCTCTCTCTCTCTCTCTCTCTCTCCCTCACTCACTCACTCACTTACTCACTCACACACACACACACACACACACACACACACACACAAACGCTCTCTCTCTCTCTTTCTCTCTAACACACACATATACGCTCTCTCTCTCTCTCTCTCTTTCTCTCTAACACACACATAAACGCTCTCTCTCTCTCTCTCTCTCTCTCTCTCTCTCTCTCTCTCTCTCTCTCTCTCTCTCTCTCTCTCTCTCTCTCTCTCTCTCTCTCTCTCCCTCCCTCCCTCACTCACTCACTCACACACACACAAACGCTCTCTCTCTCTCTTTCTCTCTAACACACACATATACGCTCTCTCTCTCTCTCTCTTTCTCTCTAACACACACACACACTCTCTCTCTCCATCTTTCACTTTTTTCTCTCTTCCTCTCTCTCTCTCTCTCTCTCTTTTTCACTTCATCTTTCCCTTTTTCTCTCTTCCTCCCTCTCCCTTTCTTCTCACGTGTTTTCTCTCTTGTCTCTTCCGTTTACACAGTTGTTACAAGATAAGGTTCAGGCTTAAAATTATAGCTGTCAGTTCAGTCCCAAACTGAAAACGTAGTTCATAATCGGACAAACCCAGCGCAGCGCGAAAGAACAAATCTGGCTTAAAGTAATAGGCAGTTATGATTTTTATTATCTTTATCATTATTATTCTCATTATTGTCATCCTTATCATCATCATAAATATTATCATTATCATCATCTTTACTATTACTACTAATAGTACTACGTCAATTAATAGCAACCATTTTCCCGAGATTTGAAAAATAGAATCGCAGTACAATGCGCTGATATCTCGAAACGATTTCCTTGCAGTGGGTTCAAAAGGCTTCACGCTAGCTACTTCTGAACCCCATAGAGAATCGTTCCTCTGCAGAAAGGAGCGTAGCTACATTGTTGGTCGCGCGTTCAGCGCGTCGCCAGACAACAGCCCGGGCGTTGACAACCGAGGCAGTTCGAGGTGGAAGATGAACCAAGGCGCACGGATGTGGCAATCCGACTTTTCTCTGCTGTGCAGGTAGTCACGTTCATCATCACCATCGCATTCGTGCTTTTTTATTTGTCTCAAAATCAAAAAGAGGTTATCAAAAAGTAGTGCTTTGTTCAGCTATTTTCTCTATGTGGAAACGCGATCAAAAGAGAGCTTTTGATATCCATTAATGGCTTCGATTTCTCTTCCCCAAAAATACCGAACAAAGATATAGTATCTTCTTTTTGCCTGTTCTTCTTGCCTATTTGTATCCTTTCTCTCTTGAATATCTTTTTGCATTTCCAATGACAAAATTTATATGATTGGGAAATGGAGGTCTGTTTAAATCAGTATGGTATTAGATATGGTATAATTTATAAAATACACATCATTATTCATGTCTGTTTTACTCCCAATGAAAACAGTCAGAATCATAAAAGACAACGAATCAGTCCCCCTTCCCTATTTTTTTCCTTCCCCCTTTATAAAACGATAAACAGCCAACTAAAAAAAAAATAATAATAAGTTTCAGAACGTCAATTTCACGGATCGTTAATAATCGTCTCAATGCTTGCACTCATCATCCCTGCAATTAGTCCAGTCACCGGTTTCGGAAACAAGCAGAGGCGTGTACCGTATTTGCAGATCGGATGCAATATGAAAAATTGTTTATTTAGTAATCGAGTTTTGGGATTCCAATATTCCCTCCAATTTCAGTCCTCTTATCAGTATTCAAGGAATACTTCGAAACGATACTTTCCTCTCGAAGCAGGCAAACATAATTTTATTACTGCATCGTTAGATTTCAAATATTTTCACTTTTCTCTTACGTGATTCTTATATAAAATCCATATCTATATCTACTGATCTCGAAGTACATTTTATATACTACAAGCCTCTGCCCCAAGAAAAACTACATGTTATATTTCTTTTGTACCAATCGGCCCCTTCACTTCCTGAATTAATTCCTGTCTGTCACTTCTGCTGTTGATCTATTCTGGAGCCGCAGCGTAACAGGCTATTCCGTAGTTTTAGATTTCTGAATATTGGCTTGTCACTTGAAACTAGTTGTATAATGACATTTTTCCTTCGATCGATCGTTGCTGTTCCAAGTTTGGGATTGGACGTCGGCAATTATAAACGCGTGAGGATAGGAAGAAAAGGGTAGAGAAAAAGAAGTTGAAGTGGGAAGGGGAATGGGGGGGGGGGGGGAGATATACGATAAATAAAATGAGAGGAAGAAGGTTGCCTCTTCTATATGGCATCTATACGTCGAGATTCGGGGAGCTGAGTGAGACCCCGGCTTTCCTCACAGCCCCTCACTTTACGGGGCCTTTTGATCAAAACTCCCACGATATTCTGCTCCATAATAAACGTATAAACGTTTAATGAACTCTTTCCTTCAAGCCGCCTGAGTAAATGAGCAGCTTATTGCGATAGTGAGGCTGAATGCAATTATAAATTATAGAAATTTTATTCTTATATATATAAACATACATGCGTATGTATATACATATATATAT
>NC_061840.1:22863874-22868874 GCF_019202785.1 Penaeus chinensis
CTTCCCTCTTTCCTCCCCTTGAAAGTTCGTTTGTGGGTCAGCCACAACGACGCTAACTCTTGCTACACATTCAAGAGTTTTCATGCTTTATTATCGTAAGGAAAGAGAGAGGGGAGGGAGTAGGAGAAAAGATGGGAGGGAGGACTTAGGAACACGAGGGCAGAACGTAAAGGAGATCAAAAAATATTTTCGAATAAATGCATATTAAAGTAATGAACTGCAAAGCAAAAACAGTGCATACTTCTTGCAAGATTCCTAAGTTACCATTTAGACCGTCCCTTCCATCGGTGGAACAACGTCCCCGTCCAGTCGTCTGCATTACTCTCGCAGCATTAAACAGCATCACGAGACGCTGCAGTTACACGGATGATCTCTAAGAGGTAATTCTTAATAGGTATTAGGGCGTAATGAGGAAGAGAGAGGGAAAGAGAAGAGAAAGAGAAAGAGAGAGAGAGAGGGAGAGGGGGATATAGATGGATAAATAGAGCTAAATAGATAGATAGAGATAGATAGATAGATAGAGAGAGAGAAAGAAAGAGAGAGAGAGAGAGAGAGAGAGAGAGAGAGAGAGAGAGAGAGAGAGAGAGAGAGAGAGAGAGAGAGAGAGAGAGAGAGAGAGAGAGAGAGAAGGAGAAGAAGATGAGAGATCTATCCATCTATATATACATGTATATATATATGAATATATATATATATATATATATATATACATATGAATAAATATATATATATATATATATATATATATATATATGTATATACACACACACACACACACACACACACACACACACACACATATATATATATATATATATATATATATATATATATATATATATATACATATACGAATGTACATATAAATATATATACATATACGAATGTACATATAAATATATATACATATACGAATGTACATATAAATATATATACATATGTATATATATATATATATATATGTGTGTGTGTGTGTGTGTGTGTGTGTGTGTGTGTGTGTCTGTGTGTATGTGTGTGTGTGTGTTTCTAACAGCCATTCATTCCACTGCAGGATTTAGGCCTCTCTCAGTTCACTATTGTGAGGTTATATGGCAGTGTCACCCTTGTCTGATTGGATGCCCTTCCTAATCAACCGCGGTTCGGCGTGCTAACACTTGTGCCGCGGCGGTGACTTCCCCTACGACACCTGCGTTTGACTTCTCAAGGCGATGTGTCGGGACCACGACGGTCGGAATCCAGTGCTCTTACCACTGGATTCGCGGCAGTCACACACACACACACACACACACACACACACTAACACATACACACACACACACACACACACTAACACACACACACACACACACACACTAACACACACACACACACACACACATACACACTAACACACACACACACTAACACACACACACACTAACACACACACTAACACACACACACACACACACACACACACACACACACACATATACATATATACATACGGCCAGCATCAGTCGATGTCGACTTTGGTATTCTTGGCTCTGTCCTGCCTGTGTGAAAGAATGTGAGGATGGCCCCTCGCGGTACGTTTGTTCGCCGATGGAGCACTCTAGCTTAGAAATGATTACTATCACTCTCCGTGTTGTGTCGACGATGGAGTAACCTCTCTAGTGGTATGAGACAGCTTACCTTCACAGAAGGTGTGTGTATGTGTATGTGTATGTTTTTTTTTGTATGTGTGTATTATATATATATATATCTATCTATATATATATATATATATATATATATATGTGTGTGTGTGTGTGTGTGTGTGTGTGTGTGTGTGTGTGGGTGTGTGAATAAATATAAATATGTATATCACACACACACACACACACACACACACACACACACACACACACACACACACACACACACATATATATACATATATACACCAATATATATATATATAAATGCATATTTATATGTATATATATATATTATATATATAATATAACAGCGTTAGATAATGTCGTATAAACGAACCTATTTTTTTTTTTTTTTTTTTTTTTTTTTTTTTTTTTTTTTTATATAAACCTGCAGGCGAATGAGTGAGGATATCTATTATCAGATGGATGATATTCGGTGCATGTTTGTCTGAGGCGCCCTTTTCCTGCGGGAGCTTTTATATGACGCATTTCCTAGAATATGTGTATTCATGTTCTGTCATCTGATACTATTGAGTGTAACATTCTTAGCAGCAACAGCTAAACAATAATGCTCTTACACTCATGAAATACAAGTCGGATAATACTCATTTAAATAATTGATTTATGTATAGGGGTTGGATTTTACTATTATCGAGTGCAGTGGTCACTACACACACAAACACACACACACACACCCACACACACACACACACACACACACACACACACACACACACACACACACACACACACACACACACACACACACACACACTGTATATTAATACATATTAATGTTACTAAAGAAACGGTATATTGGTATATTAACACAGTAAATATACTTAATTAAAATACAATATCGCCTATATTTGAGTTTAGTTTGCTCTAGACAGGTAAGAAAGGGTCGAAATAAAGCGAGAAAGCGAAAGAGATACAGAAAAATACGGACATACGTCCGCCATTACTCATAACAGAAAGCTATATATTTATCTTTCTCTCTCTCTCCCTCTCTCTTCTCCCCCACCCTACTTCTCACCTCCCCTTCCCTACTTCTCTCTTCCGTTTCCTTTACCTATCTTTTCGTTGTTAAAGCCCTAATTTCATAAAGGCTAAATAGATTACACGTAAACTCAGGAAGAGCGAAGAGGAGACAGACAAGGTTAGGCTGTCACTTTACCTAGTAACGACCTAACGAGCTAAATCTTCTCTGTAAACTGTGCCTTCCTTTGCACATTTTTAAAACATTTTTTTTACTCTTATTGTATAAATAGACTACAGTTACAAGTTCAACAACAGAGAGAACGTGCTTGCAAACGAGTTGTAAACACGTTTTCCGTGAAACTATTTTAAATTTCCACAAGGAAAACAGTTTCTCTAATCCTTTCGGGGTTGAGAACTGTGCCAGAAAAGAAACATTTTCTTTAAAATGTGCACGGCAAAATTTTCAAAATAATTTGCGAAAGGTTGATTGCTATTAATTATTATGAATAGAAACCTTTTAAGCTCTCTCTCTCTCTCTCTCACACACACTCACACACACACACACACACACACACACACACACACACACACACACACACACATCTATATGTGTGTGTGTGTGTGTGTGTATGTGTGTTAAATTTATCTGTCTCACACACACACACACATATATATACGTATGTGTGTGACAGATTCAAACACACATATGAATCTCTCTCTCTCTCTCTTACACACACACACACACACACACACACACAAATATGTGCGTATGTATGTTTGGATCTCTCTCACACACATACACACACACGCATATATATAAATGTGTTTGTGTGTTTGTCTCTCTCTCTCACACAGACATACACATATTTTTGTGCGTATGTGTGTTTGGATCTCCCTGACACACATACACACACACACGCACATATATAAATGTGTATGTGTGTTTGAATCTCTCTCTCTCTCTGTCTTACACACACACACGCACACAGACACACACACACACACACACACACACACACACACACACACATACACACACATATATATAAATGTATATGTGTGTTTAAATATCTTTATCTTTTCCTCTCGCTCACACACACACACATACACACACACACACACACACACATGTATATATATATATATATGTATATATATATATATATATATATATATATATAAAAATGTATATGTGTGATTAAATCTCTCTCTCTCTCTCTCTCTCTCTCTCTCTCTCTCTCTCTCTCTCTCTCTATCTCTCTCTCTGTCTCTCTCTCTCATACACACACACACATATATATGTGTGACAGATTAAAACACACATATATGTGTGTGTGGCAGTGTGCATACTGTATCCTATAATTTTATATATGAACGATATAAACTTATTATACAATAGACGTTCCTTTTCCTTAATTCAATCAACATTAATTAATTAATTCAATCTCTCTCTCTCACATACACACACACAAGGCAAATAAGGATGAATCTCTTGCATATTATTATCATTTTTTATTATATTGTCTAAATCTATCGAAAAGTGATGCCTTTGCAAACAACGTCTATACGAAAGTGTGATGGCCTTTGATCGGCATGGAATTAAGAAGGCGGAAAAACAATAGAATCAGTAACGTATGTGATGGCTTCTTTGTTTTGGCTGGGAGACAAAGAAAACTAAAATAGATTTTTGTATTACATTTTCTTTGGAGTCAATTAGTTAATCGACAAAAATGTGTTGGAGAAATTGCTGCATTTACAGCTATTTCCTTACCCCATAGAGGTCAGTGAAATAACAACCGTTCCATCCCACAGGAATTCATTCTGATTAAGGGACTGGCAGATTTCACAGAAAAAGCAACCATTACGCATCGGAACAAGCCGTCGCAAACAAGAAAACCTTTAAGTGATCAGACTGAAGAGAAAGAAATTTCCTGCTGCACTCTGTGGCCTATAGTTATATGAGGTTCTCTTCCTTCACACAATAAATGAAAGCAAACAAATCTTTCTAAATGCAATATCATAAACATTTTGAACACTATGAATATTTCCTTTCAGTTTCTTTCCGAGTATTTCCAATACTCTATAATAACATGGAAATTAAAAGCCCTATGATAGTCAAAGGAAAGATTTTTCAACATAAAATTTTGTCAAATTTATCTCCAATCATCATTGCTAAGTGGAGAGGAAAAGAGTTTATTTATATATTCACATAGCTATATTGTTTATCTATATATCTATATGTTTCCTCTTCCTACCGTTTTATCTATATTTATTATTAAAGCAAATAATGAAATCATAACACAAATACATTTGAAAACTCGAGGACAATTTATCATCCTT
>NC_061840.1:22873874-22876374 GCF_019202785.1 Penaeus chinensis
ATTATCATGTTGTAAAAGAGGCTGTGTTAAATGTTTATAAAAGGGTACCAGAGGCTTATAGACAGGATTTCCGCAATTGTCGTAAAGATGGTAAACAAACCTTTGTTGAATTTATCCGCCAAAAGCAACTTTTGTGTAAAAAATGGGTCGAGAGTGAACTTAATGCACTCGAGTACGATAAATTACTAGAATTGTTTATACTCGAGGATATAAAGAAGTGTATGCCTGTAAACGTTCAAACTAATCCGAAGTACTCATGCAGATCTAATGAACCTTCATTCCAGTCTAACCAGCATAATGGTAAGAGGATGGAGTATAGTGCCAGAAGGACTGAACTGCCAGATACCCACAGGACTGTTACTGTAAAGTCGTCAGAAACAGGTGGTGAGAGTAGGAATTTTGCTTCACGCGGTGAGAACTTTTCTTTTTGCCGTTATTGCAAGAAACACGGTCATGTCATTAAGGACTGATTTAAATTGGCAAATAAGCATTCTGACAAACGTATTTTTCACGTCAATAATAATAAGAGGAAAGATGTTGCATCTAACTATCATGGTAATAAACCTGATCTTGGCCTTTCTCCCTTTTCCATAGTCGAATCTGTAAATGTGACGTCTTCACTTAGACCATTTTGTTATACAGGATTTCTTAGTGCCAGTGAATCGTGCACGTCTTCATCCCCGGTCACTATACTACGGGACTCGGCTGCAGATATATCATTAGTGCTCAGAGAGGCTGTTCCTGACCCTGACGGTTGCACTGGTGAGATGGTAATTATTAATGGACTGATATGGTCCAAGAACATACCCATTTGTGAAGTTTACCTTTAAATCGGAATTGATATCTGATTATGTAAGATTAGGTGTTGATAAGATACCAAGTGCTGGCATTTCACTTATTATGGATAATGATCTAGTTGGTGATAAGGTGTGGCCTTGCCCTGTGGTTTCACCTTGTCTCACAAACGAGAACAATACAGTAGATTTAGAGAGGGAGTATCCTGACCTCTTCCCTGCGTGTGCTTTCACCCGCAGTGCAAATCGTATGACCTCCGATCCTACCAAAGTGGTTACTTCTGATAGTATATTAACAGAGGAGAGCCCAATTGAAGTAATTATGGAGGATTTCACACTAGCAGACTTCTTTAATTCATCTGCTAAAGTTCTAGGTCAGCCTGCATCTGATAATCCTGATATAGTGAATTTCAAAAGCACTCCAATTACTAAAGAGAAGCTAATTGAAGAACATCATAATGATCCTGAATTTAAAGCATTTTATGATAGGCTTACTGACCTAAGTGATCTAGAAACTTCTCATGGGTGCTACTATCTCCAGTCAGACGTTCTTATGCATAAATAAAAGCCCTATAAAATATCTTCAGACGATACAAGAAAGACCATACATCAGATTGTCATTCCTAAGTCCCTTGGTACTGACGTTTTAAATATTGCTCATGACCTTAGTGGTCATTTGGGAGTCAGGAAGACTTATTACAAGATTTTAGCTCACTTTTATTGGCCGAAAATGAAAAGAGATGTTAGTCGTTATTGTCAGTCGTGCCATATCTGCCAAGTAAAGGGTAAGCCAGGAGCTGGCATCAAACCATATCCTTTGTAACCTATCCCAGTGTTAAAAGAGCCTTTCAGTAAAGTAGTTAATGACTGTGTAGGTCCCTTTCTAAAGACTAAAAGGTGTAACAAGTTTCTGTTAACTATAATTGACGTGGCCACCCGATATCCTGAAGCTTTTCCCCTCAGACGCATTACTACTAAGAATGTTGTGAAGGCCTTAAAAAAGTGTTTCACTCAGGTGGGTCTGCCTGCCGTAATACAGTCAGATCAAGGATCGAATTTCACGTCCAGACTATATGAAAAAGTGTTGTTTAAATGAAGAGGAAGAGATTCCTATAGCTGTGTATGTCAACAAATTTAAGAGTAGATTAAAAACAGCTATTTCAATAGCCCATAATCATTCGGGTAAAGCTCAGACTAAAATGAAGGAACATTTTGATAAAGTAAATAATTCTGAAGTAAGAACCTTTAATGAGGGGGACTTAGTTTCAGCCTTGCTACCTCTTCCTAACCAGCCTCTTCAGTCTCGATATGCAGGTCTATTTCGTATTTAATAACGAACCAGTAATGCTAATTACGTAATTGAAACACCTAAAAGACATCAGAAACGTCATGTACACGTGAACCTCCTGAAAAAATACTATGAACGAGATGATTTGAAGGAAAATGTACGAGAGGTTTCAGTAAGTGTACCTTCTAATATCAGTAGTGAAGATAATGAAAATATTCCTATTGGGGAGCCTAATCTCAACAATTGGGTCATCTTAGCTAATCCTGATGATAAACTTAAACACCTTACTGCTGCCCAAACAGCAAACATTCGTTCTCTTCTGCAGGAGTATGATAAACTATTCAGTGATGTACCATGTCTCTGCCCTCTGCTAGAACACGATGTTGAGACTAGGAATGCTCAACCAGTATGTCAAGCT
>NC_061840.1:22885387-22892887 GCF_019202785.1 Penaeus chinensis
TCCATCTCAAATAATCAAAAATGCTTCTAAATATCTAAAAGGTTATACACTTGATTTTTTCAAGGCGCAAATGAAATTAGCAGGCTGTAAAAACAAAGGAAGGCGTTATTCAGACAAGGAACGCTGCTTTGCTTTGTCGCTTTACTTTAGAAGCACAAGGACATACAATTTGTTGTCAAAAATATTCATTCTTCCCTTCTCCAAGGATGCTGAGATACTGGTTAGAGGGAATTTAATTTGATGTTGGTTGGAACCAGTCTCTTTTTGAAATCCTGAAGAAAAAGTCTGAGCACATGTCTGACAAAAACAAAGTTTGTGGTGTAGTATATGATACTATTTCCATAAAGGAACAACTAAACTATAACATAAATGATGATAAAGTTGAAGGTCTCGAAAATTTAGGAGAATATGGGGCATCTGCATCAACGGCCAAGTATGCTATGGTGTTTATGGCCAAAGGTTTGGCATGTAAATGGAAGCAAACTTTGGGATATTTTATTTTCAGTAGGTTCATTAAGTTTTAGAATATTGGACTATTTGACAAAATTAAAAGATGTAAGTTTACATCCAAAATTTGTAATTTGTGACCAAGATGCAACAAACAGGAGCCTTTATTCAAAATTGAGTCCCCATTTATAATTTATAATAATGAAAAAGTATATATTTTTTATGATACACTATATCTTTTGAAAAGTGTCTGTAACAATCTTATTAAATATGATTTTCTCATGAATGGGCACCCTGTAAAATGGCAGTATATAATAGACTTTTATAACAGAGACAGTCAAATGAGTTTACGCCTTGCTCCGAAGCTTTCTTCAAAACATATGTATTGCAATACTTTTGAAAAAATGCGTGTTTGCCTTGCTGCTAAAGTTTTCAGCAGAAGTATTGCAGCAGGTATACACACATATGCAGAGTTAGGTGCCTTGCCACAGGAAGCTTACCATACTGCTCAGTTTGTTGACAGAATGGATAAGCTATTTGACCTATTCAATAGCAGTCAAATTAATCACTATAAAGATAGAAGGTGTGCTATTGCTCAAGATTGCCTCGAAAATTTATTTAACACCCTCAGAAATGCTGGTGGTAACTTGACACATGTCAAGCTTTTTAAAAGTTTATCAATGGTATGATTACCAATAATATCTTACAGTCTTCAGTAAAAGGCAATTGTATGGATGACACCATCCCTATTTTACAATTTATGAAATAGGTGAATCTGAGAACTGCGATTTTTTCCAACACATAAATATTAAAAGTAAGGACCAGAATGACAATGAAGGAAACGTTGATGACCAGACTGAGGAGTCTCTTTGATATATATGATGAAGATACTCTCTCTATTTTTTTTCAACATTTAACCCTTTAACTGAAAATGAAGAGCTGAATGACAACATAGGAGTACCTAATGATAGCTCAATAATAAAAAGGCCT
Source organism: Penaeus chinensis (assembly GCF_019202785.1). Taxonomy (NCBI): domain Eukaryota; kingdom Metazoa; phylum Arthropoda; class Malacostraca; order Decapoda; family Penaeidae; genus Penaeus; species Penaeus chinensis. The sequence continues at coordinate 22,886,825 of NC_061840.1, forward strand.
GTTACCTGTGAAACTTTGCCAGAAGTTGAATGCAATTCTCTTTCAAATTTTATTTCTTCCTTTAATCCTTTCTCTGAGGAATTAACTGAAAATGAAGAGCTGAATGACATCATAGGAGTACCTAATGATAGCTCAATAATAGAAAGGCCAGTCACCTGTGAAACTTTGCCAGAAGGTGAAAGCAATTCACTTTTAGATTTGATTGCCTCCTTTAATCCTTTCCCTGAGGAATCACACATGATCTATGATGATGTTAATACTGAGGAAGAGATTGACGACCTATCATTGAACCCTTTGTTTGACAATAATCAGAGCAATAGCATAGTAGCCAAGTATGTCCCGTCCCTTTCATGTGATATGACAGAAGAAAATGCAATTACTTACATTGCTGGTTATATGTGCAAAATAATGTTTAAACAAAATGATTGTGAAACATGTAAATTTAAGGCTTTAGATCCTATTTATGAATTTGGATCCAGTAACATTTATTTAGCCGAAAAATATTCAGAAAACAAAAGATTTTTAAAGTATGCCAGTCAAGCCCTCATTGAATTGATAAAGGACCATGAATATGTTTTCAAAATAATATTGATTATATTATTTTCAATTCTAATGTTAGATGTAATATGTCACTAAGATAATGTATTATTTCACCAAATTCTTCAATAAAAATGTGAATAAAAAAAGGGGACGAGATGCCAGTGATCAATATTGGCTTGAGAAGAAAAATAGGAAATTAACAAAAGTGTCACATAGTTAAAAAGCTTGTATTCATACATTTGATTTTACAGGTATATTGGGCTGATTAAAAGATCTGAAGGGTATGTATTGATATGCTTATTTTTTTCCAGATTTGCTTTATTTTTCACAGCTTATTTTATATGCATGTTGCAAAAGCTTGGTTATTTCTAATACCTATTTGTTGGTATTTTGTGGATGCATGTGTTTTTATTTATGTTTGTTCTGATTTTTCTGTTAAAATTTTGGAATATTTTTTTTTCTGTTAACATTTTGGAATGTTTTTTTCTGTTAACATTTTTGAATGTTTTTTTTCTGTTAACATTTTAGATGTTTTTTTTATGTTAACATTTAGGAATGTTTTCTTTTCTGTTACTATTTTGGAATGTTTTCTTTTCTGTAAATATTTTTGGAATGTTTTATTTTCTGTTAACATTTTGGAATGTTCTATTTTCTGTTAACATTGTTTTATTGATTTTGATGTTCAGTTGATTGCTTTAGTTTTGAAGTTATTACAATTTTTTGTTATTTTATATCCATTTCAGTTTTGTTTTATTAATATATTATGTATGAACCTTTTTGGTGCTTTTGTTGCAAGCATTTCAAAGTAGTGCATGTTTAACTTTTTTCCATTTGCTGTCATGTAGGCTTACCTTTTTCATATTAAAATTGCTACCATTCATATATCCCGTGTTTCTTCTACCATTTAAATATGATTTGATTGTCATATTTTATGTTGTATGTATTTTTTACCTTGCAAACCAATATACACAATGTAGTGCATGTTTTGACATTTCCATTTACTGTTATATAGGCCTACTTATTTCATAATAAAATTGCTATAATGATATTTATATATATATATTTAGTTTTAAAATTATGCTCTAATTTTTTTATTAATATAATTTCAATATTTAGTTTATATCTTTAATCTTAAAGTATTTGTTATGCTTATATTATGTGGGAGATATTTAGGGTACTATTATTATGGTTTAAGTTTGGTTACAGTGACGGGTCTGACGACACTAAGGGGTTGAATATATGGAAAGAGATGTGAACCCAAGATTCGACATTACCTGTATAGCTAGCGTCGGCTCAACAGATCGGCCGTATATTTATTTTTAAACGTTGAACTGAATGTTTCCTGTGTTTCGTATAGAGTCTTTGCTCACAACCCTTACATCAGGTTGGCGGCCGCCGGGACCCAGATGGGATGATGGGTAACCCCCGCTCCCTACCCGAGTCCCAGCAGTCGCCAACACAGAGGGACCCACATCCCACCTTACTTGATGAGTGGAAGGGACTCTAGCCCTCCTCCCAGCACCAACAACTAAATGTTCGGCTACTAATACGGTTATCTTGGGGAGACAGACTGGCAAGGCCTGCCTCCCCACAGCCGCCCATTTACTCCAGGGGGCACAGGGGCAGGAGTTAGTACGAAGCCAGGGCGTATCCACATGCCGGTGGACCATGACTATACCTTTGGGGCCTCCTGCTGCTCCAAGAGCCTCCGCAGTTCAGCCCAGGACCGCAAGGTACCTTGTTTCCATGGGTGGCCACGAGGAGACACTGCAGAAGTCTTGATGATGGAAAGGCTATGAGCTGACAGGGGAGTCTTATGCATAGCTGCTCCCTTTTCGTACCAGGCTAGGCTGCGGTGGCATGCAAAGCACTAAACACTATCTAGGCTACCACACCATAGGTGAACACTTGTGTGGGAGCTCTCTTGTCTATGAAATTGTAGCACACATTGTGTAATAAATATTTACATGCTAGCTTTCAAACATGATCTTTTGACTTTTAAGTAATGAACCATATGGAGGAAGAGAATATCTACTATAATGCCCTTAAAGAATACAGAGTACATCTATCAAATAGCAATGAAGGTAAACCTACAATCACTTATGATACAACTACAAGATTAATGAGCTCGTTGTGGCCTTTATTCTGTCAGCATTCTGGTGAAAACGTACTTCATACATCACCCTGAAGGTTTTCATGTGAAGGAAAGTATTGATCTTAGTTTAAAACACCCATGGTATATAGACAATAGTATGCACAGGGCTTTATCTCAGATAGATAAAGTCCTACGCTATATAGTAAACCTAGGTTGCTCTGTAAGCCTTAAGTGTTAAACAAGTCACATTGATGCGTATAGCAAAATAGGAATAATTGTTGGGCATTTTTTTCCAGAGTATTATGAAAGTACACCTGTCCTGAATGCCTATGCACTTATACTCAGAAGGTATAGACTTCTTCCATAATTTCGTTGCTCTCATCTTCTGCATCATTTCCATGTCTCTGGACAAGTCTTCTTTTGTGTTGCGTTGCAGTCACTGTGTTTACTACTGATGCAGTGTGCTGTGGGAAACGAGGTTTTATATAGTTATTTTCTGTAGTGCGCTCTACGCCTGGCAGGGCATTCACCAGCCAACAAGCATTAATGACGTCATCAGCCAAAGTCCAACGTGTTGGTGTTTTGTACTCAACAAAAGACAGGTTTATATAAGTCCCCTGGAAGCCCGGGGAATGGAATGCACGTGTTGGATTTTTTTTTTTTTTTTTTCAATTGTCAAGGGAAATAGGGGGAAAGAGTATAAGAGAATGACAGACAGACTATTAAATGTCACAGAAACATTCTGTTTGAGACATGACCCCATATCAATATGGGTTTAAAAAACTGAGATCGACCACAGATGCACCACTAAGGATTGAAACTACTATACAGAATTCCTTCACACAGCGACGTCATATGTTAGCAGTCTTCTTTGACCTTGAAAAGGCTTATGATACTACTTGGAAGCTGTATGACATTGGTTTAAGAGGAGCATTGCCTACCTTCATACAAAGCTTCCTTGCTGAGTGAGGGTGGGAAACAGCTTCTCTAACCTGGAAGACCAGCTAGAAGGGGTCCCACAAGGGAGTGTCTTAAGTGTGACCCTGTTTGCCATTGCTATAAATGACATCGTAAAGGTCGTTTCAAGTGCTGTCTCATGTAGTCTGTATGTGGATGACTTAAAGGTCGTTTCAAGTGCTGTCTCATGTAGTCTGTATGTGGATGACTTTACACTTTACTACTCAGGAGGAAGCTTACAGGATGTGCAAGGGCACATGCAGACTGCAATAAATCAGGTTGAGCAGTGGGGAACATACCATGGGTTCAAATTTTCTCCAAGCAAGACCATGGCTATGCATTTCCACAAACAGGGAAACTTCCATCCTTCCCTCTATTTAGGAGCAAACCCACTGCATTTTGTCCAAGAAGTAAAGTACTTGGGTCTATTTTTTGACTCAAGGCTTACATGGTGTCTCACATTAAACAGTTAAAGGTGAAAGCTACAAAAGCGCTTAGTATTTTGTGGGTTCTTTCACACCTATCATGGGGTGCAGACCGCACAACGCTTCTGCGGCTTTACCGAGCACTTATTTGTAGTAAACTTGACTATGGATGTGAGGCTTATTCATCTGCAACTCCTACTGTTCTCCGGATGTTGGACTCGGTTCATAATGAAGCTCTGAGAATTTGTATAGGGGCTTTCAGTTCTTCACCTGTGGAGTCCCTGTATGCTGAGAGTGGAGAACCACCTCTTTCATTACACAGGGACTACATGAACCTGATTTACTACACTAGACTACAAAGGATTCCGGGATCTCCTACATCCAGATTGGTTTTCAACCCCCTTGAGGATAGCCAATCCTATGGTAGGAGAATGAGGAATCTGGTGGAAGATCTTAATTCAAATCTCACAAAGGTTCTGGCTGCTGGAACTTCCCAAGTCCCCCCTTGGACTAATCAAGTCGAGTTCGATTTGGTCGGAATCGGGAAAGGGGAGAGATCCGAAGCAGAAGTCAGAGATATATTTCTTCAACACACTTCTAAATACCAAGGATTATATGCTATATATACAGATGGTTCGAAATCTGAAAATGGTGTGGGCTTTGCAGTTAGCAGAAGGAAGACTGCATCTGCCAGTCTTTCTCGATCAACCTCGATTTTTACTGCAGAGTTAATTGCCATCTTTGCAGCAGTCAAGATGACTAGAGATCTTACAAACCATTCCGTTGTAATATTTTGTGACTCTCGTAGTGCCCTGCAAGCAATTAAGAGCTTATACTCGTCACATCCATTGGTGAGGGAGGTTCAAGATTGGCTTGCACTGATGTCAGCACGTAAAAAGATAACTCTGTGTTGGGTGCCAGCACATGTTGGTATCATTGGGAATGAGCGAGCTGATCAGAAGGCCAAGGCAGCTGCAACTCAGCCCTGTGATGCTCGTTTTCCTCTCCCACACACTGACTTGAAACCCAGCATCAGGAGTTGTCTTCGTGATAAATGGAGGGAACAATGGAGGCATACCTCTAGAAATAAACTGCTAGAGATTAGAGATGACCTTGGCAGTTGGATGACCAGCATCCACCTTAACCGACAAGTAGAAGTTGTAATAACAAGGCTGATAATCGGGCACACAAGACTGACTCATGGGCCGATGATGGCTAAAAGTGAAGCACGCTGTGAGGAATGCCAAGAGCCATTAACAGTCGCACATGTAATGGAAAGATGTGCAACATTCTCAGACCAAAGAGGAAGGTACTTGTCTCCCCCATATACATTAAAAAATGTATTGGGGGAGGACTGTGACATAGGTCTTATTAGTTTCCTTAGGAAAACTAATATTTTCAATAAAATTTAGTTCTACATAATGTTTATGCAATAGTTTTTTAGACATTTAGAGCATAATATTAATGCTTCGATTTTTAATATAATATTTATTGTTATTTATGACATTTATTGATAGAGTTTTAACGTTTTGAATATCTAACAAGGTGTTCGCCGCTAATGACCTTAGCTGTTGACGCGGCAGATAATTTTAAATAATCAAATCAATCAATAAGATCAAAACCTGATTGGGTGTCTCAAATGAAGTAATATGCAAAAGTCTTACTATTCCGAAGCTTATCAACTAGCAGAATATAATAATTCAATTACTCAGAGCAGGGAAATGTAGTAAATATATATCACTGGATAGGAACTGAATGTATTCGATTAATGGCCATGAGTGGTTACTGAATCCTTAGGTGAGATATCGTATGGAAATTTACTAAGACATTCATATCAGAAATATGTAATTTCGTTTTATAATTAAGTATTTTTTTTTATAGGATATGTGATTAGTTTTTCTTAAATATATATAAGTAGAAAAGTTATGTAAAGAATGTCTAATGCTGGATTAGGTACCTGTGGATGATTCGGAGAGGAACAAGTTTGTAAGATCATTGGGTTCACAATATCCTCTTAGGTTTTTGTGTTCAAAACCCTCGGAGTAT
>NC_061840.1:22897887-22905387 GCF_019202785.1 Penaeus chinensis
AAGCTTTGTATGAAGGTAAACCAATGACATACAGCTTCATGAGTATGCCATGCTCCCAAGTAGTATCATAAGCCTTTTCAAGGTCAAAGAAGACTGCTAACATATGATGTCGCTGTGTGAAGGAATTCTGTATTACATTTTACATCCTTAAAAGCGCATCTGTGGTCGATTCTAAACCTATATTCATATGGGGTCAGCACGTTTTCCTATTCTTGCAGCCATGTCAACCTGAAGTTTACCATTTTCTCCATCAACTTGCAGATGCAACTGGTGAGAGAAACCCCTGTACAGATTCTGAGAGTATTGCAACCTGATTTATTGCAGTCTGCATGTGTCTTTGCACATCCTGTAAGCTTCCTCCTGAGAAGTACAGTGTAAAGTCATCCACATACAGATTACATGAGACAGCACTTGGAACGACCTTTACAATGCATTACTAGCAATGGCAAACAGGACACTCCCAGCTGATCTTCCAGGTTAGAAAAACTGCCTTCCATCCTCACTCTAAACTTCCTGTCAGCAATGAAGCTTTATATGATCATACAGCTTCATGAGTATGCCATGCTTTCATGTTGTATCATAAGCCTTTTCAAGGTCAAAGAAGACTGTTAACATGTGACGTCGCAGTGCAAAGGAATTCTGAATAGCTTTTTCCATCCTCACAAGTACATCTGTGGTCGATCTTAATTTTCTAAACACATATTGATAAGGGGTCAGTCAGCACGTATACCATTTTCTCCATCAACTTGCAGATGCAGTTGGTATGAGAAATTGTTTTGTAATTCCCTTGTGTGGAAGCATCTTTGCCAGGTTTAGGGATTGGAAAGATTATTACCTCTTTCCATGTGGAGTGCACTGTTTCCTCCATATAGATCCTATTGAATAAATCCAACAGGAACTTTTGGGAGCTCTCTGGTGAGATATCATTTGGTATGGAATATCGTCTTATGGCAGAGCTGCAAAGCAGAGTCCATCTTCTTGTACAAAAATGGCAAGTTGTATGGAAGTTCTGCTGCAGTCCTACTGAAGAACAACACTGGGTGTCGTTCCTGTTCAACCCCGAAGAGTGGAGAATTGGGTAGTGTAAGATGCTCCAGAGATCTCTGCCATGGATTTTGCTAACTCTTTTGCAACATCTGTATTGTCTGTAAGGATTATGCCATCTATATGCAGAGCAGTTGGTGACATTGTGCTCTTTCCGTCGATCTTACACTCCTTATCCCATACCCATTCTAAGGGGTCCCAGAGTTTATCGAGGAAACATACTGCCTACACGACGTCCGTCTGGCCTTGGCTCGGGTCTTTTTGTAATGGATCAAGGTTACATCATTTTACATTATTTTAGCTGCCTTAATTGAGCTTTTCTTGCTCTGACAGCTTGTTGGCATTCATTAGACCACCATGGCACCAGAGGTCGACGATACTGTCTGGTACTTTTGGGAATGGATGCTTCTGCTGCAAGGTGAATTCGTGATGTGAAGTGATTAACAGCATCTTGAACACACTGGAAATCATTTACAAATCCTTGCAATACTGCAGATGATCTAAAAAAATTCCAGTCTGCATGTTCAAGTCGCTATTTCTGCAATCCATTGGCTGGAATACCAATCACCTCCTCCAGGAGTACTGGAAAGTGGTCGGTTCCATGACCTACCAATTGAAATTCAATATTGGAGAATGTCCCAGTTTGAATTTGGAAGAGTGCAGGTGTATCATTGTTCAGTATGAATGTATCTACTCTTGAGAACATGGACTCCAAAGCCCTTCCTCGAGGCTTGCACAGTGTCTCCATAGACGTGATGCCGACCATTGAAATCTTCCAAAGTAGTAATGGATGAGTGTAAGGTCATGTCAAGCCTATTCTCACAGCCTTCACCTGCAGTGTCATCTGCAGGTGGACGGCCTGGAAGGGAATATCTTGACGTACCATCACTGCTACTCCTCCATGAGGTCCATTATCAAAGGTTCCATAATGGGTTTGAACTTGAAATCCTCTCAGGGAAATTGGACAATTGTCCCTGGTCATAATCTCTTGTAGGCATACACAAACTGGGTTATATGAAGCTATCAGATGTTGCAGTTCTTCCCATTTTGCATGAATTAGGGTATCCAGTTCTTCAGGTTAACAAACTACCTACTGACAAACTGTTTGACAGCACCTGCCTCACTCCTTTACGTGGTCCCTTTCCAGCATCTTGGGAGTACCTTTTGATGGGCTGTTTACCTGTGGAACTAGTTTCCACAGGTTTCCTTTAAACAGGCTCAGGATTTCTTTGCTTGGGCAATGGATGGACCTGAGCCTTCGGTTCAGGAGCATTCTGTCTAGCAGCAGAAACCCCTGTGGATGTGGTGGCAGTTGGGGCTGTCACCGTTAAGGCCTCTGGAGCCATGCCTAATGGCTCCAAAGACCCTCCTTTAGGAAGAGTCTTTTGAACAGGCTCAGGATTCCTCTGCCCGGACAAAGGGCATACCTTAGCCTTTGCTTCAGGGGCATTCTACCTAACAGCAGAGGCCCCTATGGATGTGGTGGCAGCTAGAGCTGTCACCGTTGAGGTCTCTAGAGCCTTAAACGATGTCTCCAAAGACATTACTTTGGGAGGAGGAATCTCCTCAGTAGACCCCTCACTCCTACTCCGTTTCTGGTGGAACAACTCACCAGAGGCAGTTTCAGCATTTGAGGATTGATTATGAAAGGTAGTGGCAGAATGTGTGGTGTTAGAAGTATTGGAGTGTAAGGGATGGCGGGAAGGAGGATGGGCTAGAACTGGGGCAAAGGACTTACGCAGCTGTGCAAACAGCACACGAGCACATCACTTTGCTTCTGCAAAACTAACTTTCTTCTTGCTCCTTATTACCAATACTTCTTTTTCAAACTTATACCTTTTATATTGCTTAGAAGAAGCTTCATGATCTTCTTTGCAGTGGTAACAGCATATTGAACATAGACAGTTATCATCTTAATGACCTGTTGTACCACTTCTTACACACTCTTTGTTGTCCGTTTTCCTTAAAACGGCAAGAGTTTGCTCCATGCCCATAACCCTGGCAGGGGAAGCACCGCATAGGGTTGGGCACATATAGCTTTACCTTGAGCTGCTACCATGCCAACTTAACTGATTCAGGAAGGACTAATGTTTCAAAAGGTAGGAGAGCTGGTGTCGACTGTTCCAAACAATCAACTTTCTTCTTAACCCCTTAACGACGGGTCACGTCTATATGTGTACCGCGTGCAGACCCGTCCGGACGGGAACGTGTATTCACGTGCTCCATTTCGAACCCATCTCTCCGGAGATGCGAATGGGCGTGATTGCTGTATGGCTGTATGAATGACTAGTTCGTATGTATACAGGTCTTTACATTGGTAATTATGTTTGTGCAACTATATGTGTACATATATAGTGTGTATCTGTTTTTCATCATGTTTGTGTTTTTCGGCTTGTGTTTTTGTGTGTATCTGTGGAAATATGTGCGAGCAACTGTGTGGAAGTGCATTTTTCTATTTGTTTTGTCTGCCGTGTGTTTGTGTTTCTCGGTCGTTTGTGTTGGGAAATCTGTGCTTACATCTTTGCATGTGTGTATGTGTGATGTAGTAATTGTGTATACAAGTGCATGTGATTGGTATAGGAATTGTATGTAAGTTTACACACGTTTTTTTCATTGCATATTTTGCCTTGTCTGCGGTGTGTTTCTCGCTCATTTGTGTTGGGAAATCTGCGCATGGATCTTTGAATGTGTGTAATGTAGTAATTGTGAGTGAAAGTGCATGTGTGAATTGTATAAAAGTTTCTGCTCGTTTTCGTTGTTTGATTGGCGGACGTGTGTGTTGGGAAGTATGTGCCATGACGCTTGTCTCCACTGTGCTTGTGTACAAGTCTATGTGTGTGCGTTTGCGTGTGCGTGTGCGTGTGCGCGTGTACACATGCGTGTGCGTGTGTGAGAGAGAGACCGCCATGATGCTCGTCCCCACTGTATTTGCATGTGTGTGCAAGTTTATGTGTGTGTGTGTGTGTGTGTGTGTGTGTGTGAGTGAGAGAGAGAGCGAGAGACAATATTACATGATTTTCACGCCATTTCCGGCGCGTATCTCACGTGACCTGTCCTGTGACGATATCACATGATTTTCTGGAACCTTCCGGGTAGTTTGGAGAAAAATTACTTGTTTCCCGTACATACCTCATGTGACCTGTCACATGACTTTCTGTTGTGGAAGCTGCGCCCTGTGATTGACGTCTTGGATTCAACATACCATTCAGTTTTCATCCGCAACAAGAATGTGACCGTCGACGAGAGCCTGTGGGCCTTCAAGGGCAGTCATCAAGCCCTGTAATGCAACCCGAGCAAGAGGGCTCAGAGGGGCTTGAAGGTCTACAAGCTGTGTTCGTCCGACGGTCTAGAGGCAGGGTATACAGCGGCCTTCAATGTCTACACGAGTTTCCGGCAAGTATGAAGACCGTCGACGACCTGATGGAGAAGGCGAAGCTGCTCGACAAGGGGTATCACTTGTACAGGACAACTGGTATTCATCCCCGACTCTCTTCCACTATCTGCAGGCCCGGAAAACCAGCGCCGTTGGTACAGTAATGCCAACAGGCGGGGTATACCCTCGGACCTGCAGGCGAGTCGGGGACAAATTGACTTCCGGAGTAATAATACTGGAATGCTTTGCCTGCAGTGGGTAGACAGGCGTCCTGTGACAATGCTATCCACTGCCCACATGTCAAAGGTCGTTACCCTGCCTCCCAACTGCCGAGGGGTGAAGAGGTCGAAGCGCAAGCTCGTTGTTTGTTACAACAACGGCATAAAGGGCGTTGACCTCTCGGATCAGCTGGCGCAGTAATATGCAGCCACCAAGAAGACCATCAAGTGGTATAAGGTTTTCTTTTACCTGCTGGATGTGGCTACTGTCAATGCGCTGGCTGTCCACCGGGCCCTCGGCGGTATAGTTTTCCAGTACAAGTTCCGTACGGAACTTGTCCGGGAATTGCTGCAGCAGGATAAGCATCTGACTTTTTGTTTCTTGTATTCTGATTTCAAATTAAGATGAATTTCAATCCTTTTTTCTTGCATTTACAGATGGCTCCTTTTGGCAGAACCTTCCTAAGAACCAACCTGAGGAGGATCCCCAGCAGGCGCACATGCCAGTTGACACCCCTTTCCGGAGATGGCGGAGATGTGTTTTCTGCTGGAGGACCGACCGGCACAGGAAGGAGACCAGAGTCATGTGTTCTAGCCGTGACATTTCCCTATGTCCGACGCCAAGTTCTAAGGCATTCCATGCCTGAAAACACTAATTTTTATTTTTTTATTTTTTGAAATAAAAATTCGTCTTACCACTGCTTTTCTGTGCTCTCACCAAAACAAACTATTGACTTAAAACACTCACATTGGTCAACTCCTAAAATGGAGTATATACTACAGTATGGGACAATAAAATCCTTCATATGACATATTATTATAACTCTCACATGTTTCTAGTGTGAAAAAACAGAGGTTGCGGTAATACGGAAAATAGCCGCCTGAGCGCGCTAAAATTTCGGTGAGGTGATGAGACGGGTAACGCGAGTTGAGCGCCCGTCCCGACTAGAGAACCAGCTGTTTGCTTTATTTCCTTGGAATAACGGCTCCCGAGCTATTTTCCGACCAGTCGGCATTGGGTTAAAACGTTTTACTGCCACTACATTAAAATTCTTTAGTTCTTCTAACAATTTATCCTCAGAATACCTCATCAGGTCTCGGGAAAAGACAATTTCCTTACACTGATTGAGTGTTTTATGAGAACATGAGACTTGAGCCTCACATAACATATCGCATGCAGAGGGTGACTCTTGTCTGGTAACAAGACCTCAACTATCAGGCTACCATCTCGCTGTGGGGTGATGCGAGGATCACATTGACATACCTCAACTATCTTCCAATGTACTTCAAAATATCAAGATTCATGATATATACACCGTCAATGGAATAAGGTTTGGGAACTCGGGAACCATTACGATTCCCATTCTTGCCCTTTGGAATCTGGTAAGGTTCCAGAGTGACAATATGTGATGTTCCAGAGGGATCAGCCAGGGGATTATGTATGTCGTCAGGGAGAGAGCAAGTTCTTAGTAAATTTGCAGAAATCATACAAATTATAAATCTTCAATTCCTCTACCCCCCCCCCCCCCACCCACAATGGAATCCAACAAGGGGAAGTTATAATTTGGGCTCAAATATTCCCAACAGCCACAGGGGTAGTAAGGAAAAATTATTACAGTGCCGATGGTAGTTGCGGGACCTATGCACTACCGGCTGGACAGTGCCTGCTTGACTCTAGCCATATTTGACCAGCCACTTGCCTTGACCAGGCCTTGATCAAGCCACCAATATAACCTGAATAGAGGACCAAAGATGTGTGTTGCTAGCTGCAGGGCGCAGCGTGCAGCATCGCTCAACCTCCAGGACTCTTGTCTCCTGGTAATATGGGATGCCACGCACGGCAAAGACACGTGGGAGAGTTCTCTCTGGTCCAAGATGGAATGAACCAAGGGTAGGTAGGTGCACCATCCCCCCTCATAGGCCTTGGTGCACCAGGAAGCCATTTTGTCTCATCCCTCACTGGTAACCCCTCCAGTATGGGTAGCCCTCAGGTCCGGCTCACCAGCTCATTGGGACCTCAAGCCCCCCCTCCGCGGCAACGCGGCTTCCGTTTGGGGGGGGGGGGGTCAATCTGGATTCACTCCTAGTAAGTCCACAATAGACCATATTCTGGTGGTTCGAGCGCCGACGTAGCGCCTACATAGACCTCAAGAAGGCGTTTGATACGGTGCATCGCGGATCACTCTAGGAGACCCTGAGGCTAAGAGGAATTCCAACAAGGATTATTGGATTATTAGCAAGCCTGTATATTGGTACTGAAAGTCCTGGAAAGTGTGGTAGGGGCCTATTGAGCTCCTTCCCTGTTACTTCAGGAGTGAGGCAAGGCTGCGTTCTTGCACCAACACTTTTCATCACTAGCATGGAATGGATACTGGCTAGAGCCAAAGTCACTTACGTATATCTAAGCTTATTTTAAGCTCAGCATACGCTATTTAATAAATTAAATAAACTGCATAAATGGTAAAACATGACCAAGCGTGGAAAAACACGGGCACATAAGGTCAAGCCAGGTCAGTCGAAGGAGAGAGAGGCTTTTATCCTGTATCGTGACAGACCTTTGGATTATTAGCTGGCTGACTAGTTCTTCTGGTGCTGTGGCGGGTAGCCTCTGTTTTACCAAGTAAGTTTATGGTATGTTTCTTGGATATTAGTATTGTTCGAAAGATTTGTGTGTAATTAATATATGATATGGATGCTCCTGTTATGTTGCCTTTTTAGTCGGACAGTGATGTTATTTTATTATTCTTTTTATTGTAATAATGGGATCATTCTTATATTATCGGAGTCATCAAAAAATATGCCAAACCCACATGGACATTACCTGCACTTGGGTAACAAACCAACATCAATAACTACGGTGTCTGA
>NC_061840.1:22907887-22912887 GCF_019202785.1 Penaeus chinensis
TATACACCTCACTTGGTAATTATGCATATGTATTACTTATATATACACCTCAGTTTTTGTCTTTAGCTATGTAAGATAAAAGTACTTAATTATTTTAATAGAAAGAGGATACTTTATTTTATTAGTTTTACATGAAGTTTATATATTTATTTATTTATTATTATTTTTTTTTACTAATATTAGGAAATTGTAAAATATAATAGTCTACCCTACAAAGTACTAAGTTTTTTTGTTACCCCATCATACATTCTCTTTATTTAAAAGGTACACTGTTATATGTCAATAGCACAGTTATAATAAGGTTTTATAATTGATATTTTGATGAAGAAAACAATATGTCCTATTTTTGTTATTGGAAAAATTCATTTCAGTTCTGAAAGTTATGCATGTATAGGTTTAGAAGAACTATATGTTTATACTATATGTGATCTGAGTAGACTTTACATTTTGAAATATATACAGTACTAAAGCCTGATACTATTGCTATAATCATAGAGAGAGAGAGAGATCAGAGAAGAGTGCCATACAACAGCCTGAAAGTCCGAGGTAAGAAAGAATATTCAACTGTAATTATATAATTAATAAAATCATAAAATACTATATATTTGATTTATAGAACAAAAGAAAGTAAATAATAAAGATCAAACTGGAAATTAGAGATAAATAGTATGTCTTCTTCACAGCTCCAGGGTGGCACATGGCACTTGAACAACATCCCGATGTATGTGTGTCATTATTATTAAGAATTAAAACCCATTCAAATCGTAAGTGTTCTTAACATTTATAATTGTATACTGTTAAAATGATGTTTAGTCAAAATGTACTATAATGTGCATACTCAAATCATATATAATGACATATATGTTTTACATATATTTGTAAGAAATATTTTAGTTCTTTTAAGAAATTATTTACTTAGATTTGATAAATTTATATTGTTTTATCATTCCTAAACTAGAATAATTGTTTCTTTTCTGGGAATGGGTTTATGTTTTCAGTTTTTTTTTTTTTACGTTTTTTATGTTTTTTTTTGTTGTTATTTGGTTTTGCTGAAGATTGGATTTATTTGTTCCTGCATGGTGCCGTGCACAAGAATGAAAGAAAATAACATCTTTGGGAGAAAGAAGATAGCTGAGAAGAATAAATAGTGTAAAGAGTGACAGGTTGGAGCACTTGAACATTTTGGTAAATGTATGTTTATTTTATTGTATAAGTGTAATGATCTATGATTCATAATGTCAACTGAAATTTGGAAGCTCATTAAATGTTTTGATATTACCCCTTCTCTCAGTTACCTCTAAGGCTGAAGTTAGATCATAAATACCCTGTATATTTCTTCTTTTATAGTGTGGATTCTTAAGATAACTTTGGAGAAACCACAGAAAGGAATTGACAGATAGTGCCCATCTGGATAAAATATTTGAGTGGTTCCCAGAGGGCGCGATATACTCTCTCTCTCTCTCTCTCTCTCTCTCTCTCTCTCTCTCTCTCTCTCTCTCTCTCTCTCTCTCTCTCTCTCTCTCTCCCCCATTACTTGCCTTTCCACTGTTGAAGCCCTAATGCACAAAGACTACTTATATCACACGTAAAGTCAGTAAGAGTAAAAAGCAAAACGCCTAAGTTGCTAAGTTCCCCGTGCGAACTTTGCAAGACCCGAAATTATTATTAAAATTATTCAGATGCTTGAGTTACGTATAGAGGAGTGTGGAAACTGGCGAGGAAAGTAACATTAAAATAAACACAAAAAAGTGTGCAGTTCTACCGAAAGCCACACTTAAAATAACTGATAATGAAAGAGGAACATAATAAATTACTGTACAGAAAGGATTACAATAAATTAATGACAGTACTTTAACGCAGGGACAGTTGTTGTTACGTGGTATTAGCCATTCAAGATCAGGCCGCATCATTGTTTTGATTTCGTCTATGATCTGGCTACCGCATTAGAGTTCAGCGGAGCTGCTCTTCCCCTGAATTCTCCTAGTGACATACCAGCCGTAACAACATATATATATATATATAGAGAGAGAGAGAGAGAAAGAGAGAGAGATACAAATAAAAATATATATATATATATATACACATAAATATATATATTTGTGTGTGTGTGTGTATGTACGCATATGTATATATATATATGTATATGTATATATATACATATACATCACACACACACACACACACATATATATATATATATATGTATATGAATATATATGATTATATATATGCATATACACACATAAATACAATCATACATACATACTTACACTCTCTCTCTCCTCAATATATACATATATATATATATATATATATATATATATATATGTTTTGTTTGTGTATCCATTTATATATCTATATGTGTATATGTATATTAATATACCAATTTCTGTAATATGCATTACTAGACCATAGTGTAATAGGAACTACAAACTAACAAAAGTTGCTAGTAATTTTAAAGGCCTAAGAAATAGATTGTTCCGAATATAAGGACTATTAATGTTACGTATGTTCTAGCGGTATAATCGTGAAAATGTAAAATAAGACGAGTTTCAGGCCTTCCTTTCCAGTACTAGGCAACAATATTGTCTTAGGAGCTACCTCTTCACCTCAAAAAATCGTTGTATGTACGGCATTTCACGCTCATTTCGAGGAAGGGGAATCTGGGGGGAAATGGCTCTCTGACCCTCGAGGTAAAGAAACACTTCCAAGCAAGCAGTTCAACATAAGGAAGGATTCGACGCAGCGCACGGGGAAAAACCTGTGGCGATAATAGAATAATTAAGAGTGATTGAGCTGCTCCGAGAGGTGTGTAGGAGGGACCATTAGGGAAGAATCCTCTTTCTCCACTCTATTTTCTTATCCTCTTTGTGTCCGTTATTCCTTTCGTTGAACTAAGAGGCCGTGCGTGATTAGGCAACGAGTAGTTCTACGCGCGCGCGCACACACACACACACACACACACACACACACACACACACACACACACACACACACACACACATACACACACACACACACACACACGCACGCACGCACATACACTCACACACACACACAAACACACACACATATATATATATATACACACATATCAATCTATCTATCTATATATACACACACATAAACATACATGTGTGTGTGTCTGTGCACACGCACATATATGTGTGTGCACACGCACATCCTCCTATTTCTATCTTTAGCGTCCCTTCTCCCTTTTCTTTTTTCTCTCTGCCACCCCCAAATCTTCTTAAAATTCCCTCCTCCCTCCTCCTTTAATCCCTAGATCTATCCCCCCCCCACCCACTTCCTCCTTAGCGTCCCCACCCACATCGCTACTTTATTCCCTTCAATCCCTCTCATATTCCCATTTTTTCTCTGATTCCCCTCCCCTTCCCCTTACCCATCCTCTTAAAGTCCCCCTCTGTTTCCCTTTCTCCATGTCTCTTTTCACTCTAAGCCCCCTTCCCCTCCTATTTTTCTCTCCCCTTTCACCCCCCCCCCCCCCCCTTCCTTTCTCTTAACAACGCATGAGAAAGAAGGTGCACACTCATTACCCCGGCGACGCAACATCGCAGAGAGGAAGACGTCGGCAGAGTTGATCCAGGCATTGAGCAGCCGTCGAGCGGAAACGGAGCGGCTTTGTTCGATCCCCCACTCCGTTAAATCCCAAAGGAGCGACTGAAAAAAGGGAAATAAAGAGAGGGGGGAGAGCGAACTGATGCTGGAATATTGGAAAGAGCATCGCACCACTTCTAGCGACAAATTTATAGACAATACTGCATTTGAGGAAAAAATGGAAATATCTAGAATACCAACTACGTATGTGTGTGTGTGTGTTATGTGTATGTGTGTGTATGTGTGTGTGTGTTTGTGTGTGTGTGTGTGTGTGTGTGTGTGTATGTGTGTGTGTGTGTACATACATACATACATATATTTATGTATATATACATACATACATATATATATATATGTACATCTAGCTAGTAATACAGTTTTGCTGAGCCCCTAAATACATTTACGCACGAGTATGCAGATCCCTGTCACAGAAAAAAGAAAAAAAATGCATTCAGAGCCGTATGCATTGTCATATCGTGAGATGTATAAAGGCGTGGTTACACTGCCCATCGATTCATCAAATCCAATCATTTTGAGTGGGATTTGCCCATCGATGGGCTTATTCCACTGTTTTTTTGTCCACTCGTCCGAAGCGATGGGCACCCCATCGTCTGTCGATGGACCAGTGGAAAAATCATATTCGTTGAGAGTCTATAGTATACCTGGTATAAGTCTAATTATATATTTTATGCAGTATTATTATTATATATATAAGTAATCTATAATTAATAATCATAATTGTAAATTATCATAGATATACTTATATGAATTATTATTTTAAAAAATCAAACAAAAACAATGCAATATATCTTGTATCCTCATTTGTCCGACGAACATAAACAACCGCGCACCTTTTTCAAAGAGGAAGAACGTCTTCTCGTCATAAGAATGTCGAATTCGGAGGCAATTACCTCTCTTCTTGAGAAAGTGAGTCAAGAAGATGTCCTTTGGAATATAAAGCATCCATATTATATTTTCGTAGTTCTTTTCGTAGTTTAACCAAAACGAATGGGTGGATGGGCTCCAACCCACTGATAATCATTGGATTCCAACGAAATCTATAGGCAGTCTAACCGTAGCTTAAAACGATTTAACAATGTTCCCAGAACCAGAGAAAGATTCAAAATTCGCTAGATTTGGTAGGATAATAATGTTTTTGAGGAGAGTTCCGGGTACAATGGTAAATTGTCCAAGGAAGAAGAACCTTTAAAACACAATGTTTATTGGAATAATTACTCAACACTTATACATACCTTTTATTCCAGAACGTTTTTTTTTTCTTTTTTTCTAAAATATCCTAAAATAAGGTTTGGAAAACGGAATTTACTTTTCTGTGTTCAAACATCATTCTGTCACACAGAATAGGAAGTAGCAACGCGCTT
>NC_061840.1:22917887-22920387 GCF_019202785.1 Penaeus chinensis
TAAAATCGGCTTAGTTCATGTTAACGATGGTTATGGTGTTTTCATAGTGTGCTTGGTGTGTGCGTGTGTTGGGTGCCCCTCGGGTGTTATTCGTGTGTCAGTAGCGGAGTGTATTATTTTTTTGCTGTGTTCCAAGGTTACGAATTTTAGGTATTACATATGATTAATAAATTAGAATTATCGTTAACGTTTCCTTTCACCCATATTATTATTCTGAAAAAAGGGACAAAATATCATGAGAGGCTGAATTATACCATGAATATTAATTAATAAATACCCTCTCAAATGGTAGCAGAGCGTAGTTCCCTAAAGTACTCAGAATAATAATCGGGATAAAAGATTTCGACCATGATGGCATCTGAAGAACACGTCTGTGGATTGCTGGGGATGATCATTATTTTATTGACTTTATTAATTACGTTTTTCGTGTATAGAGAGATAAAAGTTAGTAAGTCTATAAGGGGATGTACTAGCCCGATCGCTAGAAATGCGAGTTTCATGGGAGGACTGCCAAGCGCGAACCCAAGCAGAATGGAAGCTGGAGGTGATGATCGTGATGCGTGGGATAGAACATTGAGCGCATTAGAAGATTTAGTTACAACTCATTGTAGGCAGACCATGAATATTAATTATTATATACCCTCTCATATATATATATGTATATATATATATATTTATATATATAAATATATATATATATATATGTCTTTGAATATCATTTATGGAATTCCATATTTTAGATCCTCTATATGCAAGTCTCTTTTGGACATAGAAGCCTTACACTATGGTGGTTTTAGCAATTTAAGTTTTTAAATGTGGGTCCTGTGTGGTCACTGTCTGATCGATAAGTGATGAGATTTTTTTTTTTTTTTTCTTTTGCTATTTCAGGGTATTTCAAACTTGTTTATATTGCTCCACTCCACTGAAGAACAATAAGCTGTAAGGTAACAAGTTAGTGATAAATATAGTTTTAAATTCCTGATATTCATCAGGTCATAACCTTTATTTTTACATCACACATTCACTTTACTGGATAAGAAGAAAATCATATTTTATTAATTGCTTTTAAGATTTTTTTAAAACCTATTTATTTAAAACGTTATAAATACATACTGTACATAGTCACATACTCAACGAAAAAAAAATTACATCGCATTCTCTGCACGGACAGAATTTTGTGTTGCGTGTGTGGCCATCCCGTGGCACTTGCTTCTCGCCAGTTTGTTTTACGCCACTGGGCGATTATTTATGATAGATGAATTATGAAACATATATCCTCTGATCAGAATTTCCTCAATAATATGCCAAGTTTGGCAACCTGTAATTCCAGGTCAGCCCAACAGAATAGGTCGAAAGAAACAAATTCTTTCAAGTCATTAGAATAACGAATGTCTCTAATGCGCGTATCTGCAGCTATGAAGGTTCCAAGACCGGTAATTTATAGCATGAAAAGGTTGCTGACACACTGACAACCAGAAAAGTAAATAATAATAACAACAGTAATAAACTTTATATCGTATTAAATAGATACATTACATACAGTTTATCCACATATTTTCAAGAATATCTCTTACAAACGTGGTATAAAACTATAGTAAAGCTTGTGATAGAATATGATATAGAAGAAAGAGAAAATGACTAAGAATATGGTAGTGGATTCCAGACATTGAAATTATAGGAGTTATATTAGTTATTTACACCAGCAAGTTTCTTTATGTTATTGTCTGATTGCTTCAGTCGCGGTTGTAAGCTTACAATTGCCTTACGTCTAATCTCTGCTAAGGTGGAAATTCTGTGTTGCACGCAAAAAATTGCAATGAGTTGATTTAAATCAGACACCTTTGTCTTCAAAATTAGATGCAAACCGTAGAAAGATACACAAAAGCTAGTAAATAGGAGACATTTACACACGCAGTTTGTAAAATTTCTTATGAGCATGTTTACTCATACTCACTAGCCTTTATATAATATCTCAACTTGCTTCATGTCGTCATTGCAAATTTATACATATTCATGGTAATTGTGATTGCAAACTGTCTATCTCTACTCGAGTTTGGTTTTAGCTAAATTTATATTAAGTTTCACTGCTGACCTAAATGCAGTGCTTTCCTTACCCAGTTGTTGAATCCCATTTACTGAGGGGGACATACGTACAAGATCATATGCATATATTATAGGATTTACAGTTGTATCATCGGATAACCGATCCATATATACCGAGAAGAAATATGGTTATACTTCGCTTCCAAACGACTTTGATAGGTCTAAAAACATTATTCATGCACGTTAACGTCCATTGCCAGCAGTCAGAGACACTCCCAAATTGTCTAAATGACTGGAATTAATGTATTAGATTACCCAGATAACCGATCTCATCTGAGCCCCATAAAAAGCGTATGGAACGTAATGAAGAACGAAGTTCCAGAGGCAAGGCCTAAGAACATAAAGGATATGCCGGAACCACTAGAGAAGTTAGAGGTTCAGTTTGAGGTCTTCTCTT
>NC_061840.1:22922887-22930387 GCF_019202785.1 Penaeus chinensis
GCATTTCTTCGCCCAGTCCAAGCCATGCCAATCAAAGAGTTATAATGCCTCCCTCCCCTCTCCCTTATCTCCTCATGGAGGAGAGGAGGAAAGCGGGAGAACTTTGGTTTGGCCATCTTCGATTTCGACAAATAACAAAAAGAAGAAACTTCCTGTAACGAACATTTTTTAGAATAATAGCAGAATCATTATCGAATTAAGGCCAAGTAATTTTTCTTCAGGAACATAGCCTTTTATTTAGAGCAATAAACTATGCTCTTATATATAAAATAAAATGCTTATTACAGTAATAAAAACAATAATAAAAAAAAAAAAAAATATATATATATATATACCATTAACAATAATCTTCCTCATAAAATGCTACATAATGTACGGCGAAGAGAACCTAGTTCAAGGAAAAAAATATCTTTCCCTTTTCGTGAGAATGGAAAACGGAGTACAGAGTAAAGTTTATCTCCCTTGTGACAGGAAGGCGAGAAAAAAAATAAGCACATAAGCACATACACACCTTTACGTGTCTTCCAACCTTGGACACGCATTTATTATTATTGCTAGCAGAAACACAGCCAATCTGAATATGTCTGAGGGGACATCCCCTTTGGAAATCTATCTCTTGTTGAAACTCTCCTTTGTGTTGAGAGCGTTCGAATCCTCTCTCAGAATTGGACAATAGAAGTGCTTTATTAGTGTGTTATTTATAAAAGTCCTGTTTACTGGTAGCTGTTTGTTTGTGAGAAGATTAATTGGCGTACATAGAGTTTCAAACTTGAAAAATGAGATTTCCAATAGCATATATATTATATACACTTCCCTACACTCTTTACGCGCGCGCACACGTACACGTACTCACAAACACCCACATGTATGCACACCCATATGGGAATGAATGAGAAAGAATATTTTCACATTCTAAGAGATGTATTTGACCGATTTCGGTTATATCTTTGTCAGGCATGAAGATATATTACCGAAACCGGCCAAATACATCTCACGCACTGTGAAGAATAAGAATGAATCTTCACAGAGCACGAGGTAGGCCCACACTTTAACCGATTCACACAATTCAAATACATTTTCAATTTGTTATGTTTTTAGAACATATGAGGAGTGTGCGAAATTGCATAGTTATAAAGTAACTATTGCTTTACTTACAGCTATAATCTTTTGTTATTGTTGCAGTTACGTTGCACTATTACTATTAGTACATTTTTTTATTGTTATTGTAAATATTATGTTTAAATCATCACTAAAATAAAGGTGATAATAATGATCATCATATTACTTAACTTAACCCATCGTTATAGCTTTCATCTGCGCCTTCATTAAGACTTCATCACGGGTGCATAACAAGGCTAAAACATATTGCTAACCAGAAAACCTAACAAGGATCGTCCATGTGCGAGACGTTTTACTGTGCACCTTTTCTCATTTAAGTGGATTATTCTTTCAGTAAGGAGGGATAGTAAGGCATCGCGAGATGGCAGGAACTGCTTCTATTGGCCTTTAGCGCAGCAGTAGAAAAAGTTAGTTGCTCATGTTTGTTTACAAATTCGGGCACACATGCAAACAGTCACGTGTGTGTGTGTGTGTGTTTTGTGTTTATTTGGATAAAAATAATTATGATATTTAGCAGCTGTGTAATCCCAAACGACTACATGCTGTTGGAGTCTGTGGTTTCAAAAAGACAACACTGATCATGAACAACCAGTGGCTCTGTTGAGGATCTTTGTTAACACGACCAAAAAACTGTATCAAACACTACCACAATGAACTCAAAGCATTCCAGTTCACGTTCCAGTGTCTGTTCAAAGACCAATCAACTTCATTTCTGAATAAATGTTATAAAGCACCTGGAACATGAAAGGTGAGTTTTATTTTTTTTTTTTTTTTTTTTTTTTTAATGGTCGTGAATTTATTTCGCTTCTGGAGTACATGCAGAACAAATGTAAATTCCTATACTGATGCAGAATTTCTTAAATATACGTCTTCCATCAGTTTCCTCACAGTCAAACTGCTTATAACATCACCGTTTTTGTATTCGACGATGCAAAGAGTTACGATTTTTTTTTTCTTTTTTTTTGTATTCGTATTTACATTTACTCTGCCGTAAAAAAAAAAAATATGATTAGGCAAATATGTTCCTCATCTAATAGTAACAAAGAATTTAATATAATAATGCGTGAGGGAAGATCGATTAAGTGAAGCGACAACTCTGTCCCTCCCACCCCATGCAGATATTATGGTAATGGCCACCAGTACTGTAACAAACCTAGAATATTCACTGGGTTGTAACATAGATGTGCATGGACAAATCCTTTGCTGGAAAGAACACGATCATTAGTAATTATATATCTTGTCAGGGTTCGTTTTAAGGAATCAGAGCATTCAGGTCAACGGAAACACACCAGAGGAACATACACAAGGATTTACTGATAAGGCACAAAAATACTCTACATAAACACAGGATTGTACAAACAGAAGGGAGAGGACCCAACGGAGCAAGCGAGGTCACATGGCGGAAGGAAGCGTACAAGTCAAAGTCACGGGACAACTATTGAATTATTGACTGGCGTTCCTTTTAAGTGTCACGCCGATGTAAAGGACGATACCCTCGTTCCCCAACACGGTGAGCGAGCCAATCGCGAGAGGCCTAAGCCCGCCGCCCGGACTGAGGTAAACATCGCCAACGGTCCTGAGCAATCTCGCAGTTGTGACATATATATTTATATATATATATATATATATATATATATATATATATATATATATATAAATACATATATAAATATATATTTATATAAATATATATATATATATATATTTATATATAAATATATATATATATATATATATATATATAAATGTATATATATATAAATATATATATAAATATATATAAATATATATATATATAAATATATATATATATATATATATATATATATATATATATATATATATATATATATATATATGTATATAAATATATATATATAAATATATATATATATATATTTATATATATAAATATATATATATATATAAATATATATAAATATAGATATAAATATAAATATAAATATATATATATATAAATATATATATAAATATATAAATATATATATATATATATATATATATATATATATATATATATATATATATTCCAGTCACAGGATCCACCTTGGAAGGACACTCCTCTCCTCTCTCCCTGCGGCGAATCAGACTATGAGCGGTGTAAGCGTAAGAGACCACCACAAGCCACCAGATGTAAGCGTAAGAGAGATGGTCTTGTGCGGTCAATGAAAGGGGTCTTAGCTTGCTGTTTATATCTGAAGATAGATGTGAGACCCCCAAGAGACCCCCGTGTCCCCGTGTGGAGGACGTGCTGGTGGTGCTGGACCCTGTGTGTCTTGGCCTGTCTGCCGTGTCTCTCCCTTCGTCTTACGCACGTTCCCTTTTATGCGGCAGTTTCCTTGGAGGGCGAATGTTTATTCCTGTGCGGAAATAGAAAGCCAGGCAGCACCTGCGTCCTGTCCAAGGAGAAAAGCAGCTGCTTGGACGGAGGTGTGAAGTCTGCAATCCGGACACGCGCAAGGCTCGTCCTCGAGCTGTCTGCAATGCTTGAAACACTGCAGTATCGCATAGGGATACAAGTTCTGTTCGGTATCCACAGATGGTTCCTGGTGATCCGATGGTTGCTAGGTTTGTCACGTGCCAAGGTAGAGGGTGCGGCGGGGGTTTCGCACTGAGGTGTAACATTCACTAGCAAAGAGGGTCAATCGTTTTCAGAAGCTGAAAGATAAGTGTACCAGGCCAGTAAAAGGGGTAAGGAGGAGGATAATAATACGTTTGTCAATCACCTTACTAAGATACAAGAAAAATGAGATCATATTAAGAACAATTTGTCACAAGAAGGGTAACGTGTCAAGTAAGTGGGTGTTAATGACTTGGATTTGTTAGGCTTAGCGAGTTCAGTAGAGTACCATTATACTGAAGAGAGAAAAATTAACAGGACAAGAATTCCATATCTTTGGGCTAAATAGGCAAGTATATATGCTTAACTCTAACAGTGCGCTTCTCGGGCGCGTCTCGTCGCTTCAGTCGTAAGAGCGTGAGTGTACAGCAGGCGCAGGATTCCCTTGTTTACGGCCATGAGCCGGGTATAAAATCAACTTGCGGTAATAATCTAACAGTGCGCGTCTCGGGCGCTTCAATTGTATGAGCGTAAGTAACTTCTCGTTTACGGCCATGAGCCGGGCTTAAAATTAACTTGCGTTGATAATAACTATGTAAGCCTATATGAAGTATGGTGTCTGTAGTGCGTTACCAGCAACAGAAGAGACTACCATCAGTCAGATACAGGTACATATTCACCAATTCCTTAAACTAAAGAAGCTTAAATTCTAGCATAAATGAGGATAAGATATCGGACTTCGAGAGGACGTCATGAAAGCGATTTGGGTTCAGTTATAAGTTCTAGGGATGGCACTTAATAAAATTCATAATCCTAGAGTGAATTCCGTGTAAAGGCAGGTAGGTGGGTTTGGGCTTAAGGCAGGTAATCGACATATATCTTAAAACTATGTGTGAAAAAGCGAACGATTAGCGTGGGAAGTACAAGAAAATACAGGTGTTGTGAAAGACAGAACGATATACACACATTCATAGAGGAAGTAGTAACGAAGCACTTACTAGTAGGGTACAGTATGCTGGTGAAAATAATATTATGTTACAACGAAAATCGTAGCAGTAAATATAAATATCATATTGGGAAAAAACGAACATATCAATACATCGTTACTTGTTCTGGGAGAAAATAAAATATAATGAACTACAATGTGAGGACAACAATAATAAACATTAGATAAAATACAAATAGCAGAAAATACCATAGCAATTAAAATATGGTTAGGGAAGGGGAATGAGGTGTGAGGTGTGGTCAGTGTCACTTAGGTTTAATCTCAGTGTGTGACTTCGTTTGGTAGTTGTGCTCGTTGACTGGCGTGTACTTGAATCTGAAAGAAAGCAACTCGTATGTAAGGTGTGGGTGGGTAGTTACTAATGGGTGCACTTGCTTTTAATAGTAGCTAGGAAGTATTGGTGGTGCTGAGTAGAATAGCGGCTCCATGGTTGTACTGACGAGGGTTCGTGAGGACTTGGCGAGGTAGATGAGCCGTATTGGCGAGTGTGGCAGCGTAAAATGCGGGAACATATTGTCAGCGACTTCGTCAGGAGGGTAGCACAGACGTGAGAGGTCAGCACGGAGTAGAAGGGTAGACATGGTGCAGGTAGGCACGATCGAAGAAGACTTGGTAGTGATGGCTAGGCGTTAAAAGAGGCAAGGAGGCACTTCGACAGGAGAAGCTTGTGGGCAGATAGTGTGGATTGGTAACAAGCGTCGGCAAGGAGCGTGGTTGTAGGTGAATTACCGTCGGCGTTGTGAGGCTCTTGATCACCGTTGCCATCAGATGTAAGCATAAGAGACCATCGCAAGCCCCCAGATGTAGAAGAGATGATCTTGGGTGGTCAATGAAAGGGGCTGTCTGCCGTGTCTCTCTCTTTGTCTTACGCACGTGCCCTTTTATGCGGCGGTTCCCTTCGAGGGCGGATGTTTATTCCTGTGCGAAAAGAGAAAGCCAGGCAGCACCTGCATCCTGCCCAAGGAGAAGGGCAGCTGCTTGGACGGAGGTGTGAAATCTGCCATCCGGTCTTGCTATGTATTGTTGACAGGCGGCTGATTCAGAGGGATTAGAGGAACGTACCGGAAAAGGTTTTCGACGGTGCGCAGCAGGTTGCACCAAACCAGATAACACCAAGGGCTCTGATGACCTCTCGGTCTCAAGGTTTTTGCATGGGTGGTTTAAAGCAAATTCGGCCTTGGCCCATGCACGCTAGTCTGGCGTTTTCGCGTTCAGTCTTCGTTGCTGCCGCGATGCTAATTGCTTGTATTTAGCTTCGTGCCCTCTAGCCAATTCTTTCCTCTACGGATTTTTCGGCATTAGGATAACTCTTTACGCACCTTCTGGTGAACTGGACCCCATCTTCGGGCGCGTGGTCGCATGTGGGCAGACCTTTACCTTCCACAGGGGAGGGTGTTTCTGTGGGGCTTTAGTGTGCCTGCCATACGGTGTGCAGAGAGTTGCCATTCTATTTGCTAGGGACTGGTATGGCAGACCATTTGATGACTGTCACTCTAGTTTTTTTTTTGTATAGGAATGAAAAGGCAGGCAGGAACCCCACCCTTTCTGAGGCCCTCAGCCTGGTTCTTCTAATTAGTTCCTGGTAGTCAGAACACTGAAACAACCTTTGGGTGGTTGTTTCAGAGGGATGGAAGGAACCGCCTGGAAAAAGTGCAAGAGCTCCCTTTCCTCACTGAGGTGAAACAACTTTTGGGTGGCTGTTTCAGAGGGATGAGCAAAAGATTTCTAAACAATGATGTCCTGTAGGTGGAAGGGCATCCCCTCTGGTCTCTCCCCAGGGGTTTACACCTACCCACGTGTTTGCTATGCGTGGCAGTCTTGTGCGCTATGGAGGTTGAGCGATGCTGTGAATGAGTACACCATGTGGCTAGCAACACGCTTCTTTGGTTCTCTATTCCAGCAAGACAGGTGACCTGATCCTGGCCCGGTCAGGCCAATCAGCTATTGGCTACGTAAATCCTCTCATCACCCCTGTAGCTGTTAGACACTGGCTCTAACTTTCAGCTTCCTCTTGTTGGACTCCGTAGTAGGTGGGGGCGTGAGAAGATGAAGAAACTGTCCAAATAAATGGAAAAATCACCAAAATTCCCCCACAGACAGATACTAATGTTGACAACCCATGCAAGGCCCAGACCAGGACAGCCACCCTGAAGCCATATGTGCCTCCTGGTAGCAAAAGAAAACCCCATGCACAGGATGACTGTCACGCTGCCAAGATGGATAAGACAGAAACCATCAGCCACTAATATGTCTGTCCATCATATTGTCCAACAGATAGACTCTCGTGCTGGCCTCTCCAGACCTGCAGCCAAGCCAAGGAGGCCTCCGAGTTCCCCTGACTGAGATGGGAGCGCAAGCTGAACCAGCCGAATCAGCTGCTGCCCCCACGAGCTAAAGCCCAAAGCCGAAAGGGTGGGCCGAAACGTCCGAGGCCGGAGACAGACTCAGAAGGAGAGCCTGGACCCCCGAGGCTTTTCCCCCACTTTAAAGCTTCCTCTAAACCCAAAGGTTTCGACAATGCCTACCAATTGGTCAGGGCATAGGAGATACAGCGAAAAATCCGGTTGTCGATCCGGGTTGCCAGAGACCAGGCCATGATCATTATGCTGAAAGACCAAGCTACCATGAATTTCCTGCAGGAAACGAAGGAGCTGAAAGATGGAAGGAAAGTGAGTCTCTCACCACTGAATCCCGAGGATAAGAGAGTCAAGATGGTGCTACTTGGCTTCTCAATATTATATGATGTGGAACTGATCACATCCACAGGTCGTGGAGGCTTCCCGAATGTCGAAAG
>NC_061840.1:22937887-22945387 GCF_019202785.1 Penaeus chinensis
AAGCTAGTGGAGGCAGGTGGGCTGCTTTCAATGCTGAATTCCGTAGAGTGACTGGAACCACTAGTTGGTAAGCAATCCGATCTGGTAGACTCTTCAACCGATAGAGGACACCTTCCTTCAGCTCAAAATCATCAAGAGGAAGAGGAAGTTTCTTTGTTGGTACATTTCCTCCCTGCAAATAACTACAAATCTCCGCAAGCTGAGGGTCTGCTCTCTGTTCTTCTGCTAGATTTTCAGGTGAAAGCTCCGTTATTGTCAGCTTTGCAACTTGTCTGGAGAGTAAATCTGGAACTTTATTCGTGGGACCCTCTTTGTATCGGATGTTAAAATCGTAGAAAGACAAGTCATGAGCGAACCTCGTCATTCTTGGAGACTTGGTTTTTCTGCTGAACACATATACTAATGGTCGGTGGTCGGTGTACACTGTGAAGCGCCTTCCATACAGATAAGAATCAAAAGTTCTGACTCCTTCCACAACACCCAGAGCCTCTAAGTCAATAGCTGGATAGCGAGTTTCTGCATCCCGGAGCTTTCTACTAAAGTAAGCAACTGCATGCGGTGTCTGGTGATCATCTCTTTGCATGAGACAGGCTCCTAATGCGATGCTAGAGGCATCAGTGTGAAGCTCAAACTCCTTGGAGAAGTCAGGTTGGCGTAAGACAGGAGCAGATGTCAGCTTATCTTTCAAAGTTCCAAATGCTGCTTGTTGTTCAGGTCCCCAGGTCCAGGCTTGGTCCTTCCTCAGCAGGAGATGTAATGGAGATGCTAGGGTTGCATATCCAGGAACATGCTTCCTGAAAAATCCCGTTGCTCCCAGGAAACGTCGAACTTCCCTGACTGTTCGTGGTGGAGGGGTGTTAGATATAGCCAACACCTTATCTCTGTTTGGGGAGACTCCATCAGGTGAAATCGTAAACCCAAGGAAGTCTATGGTTGTTGCAGCAAACTGACACTTCTCCATGTTAAGCTTTAGACCAGCCAATGAGAGCAACTGCAAGGTCTCATCTAGATCCTGAAGGTGTTGGTCAAAGTTGTGGCTGTAGATGATAACGTCATCTAGGTAGGCTAGGGTATGACGTCCCAGTACTGATGACAAGACGACATTCATTGTTCTCTGGAATGTGGTTGGAGCTGTGGATAAACCAAAAGGAAGGCAGCAGAACTGGAAGAGTCGGTAGCCATCTGAAAATGCCGTCTTTGGCCGGTCGGATTCTTCCACTTCCACACTCCAGTATGCAGCGCGAGCATCTAGGGTTGTAAAGATGTTCTTCGGGCCTAGTTCATCGATGAGTTCGCTGATAAGTGGCAGAGGATATGTATCTTCCTTGGTGACTGCGTTCAAGCCACGGTAGTCAACACAGAACCTGAGAGCTCCGCCCTTCTTCTTCACTAACACAACTGGGCTCATCCAGGGTGATGTTGACTCCTCAATGACCCCTGTACGAAGCATGGAGTCACACTGCTCTCGAATGACTTGCCGTGTTGATTGAGGCAATCTCCATTGTCGGATACAAACAGGCTTTGCATCTCCTGTATCGATTTGATGCTTAATCCCAGGGACTAAACCTACTGCTTCCTTACCACCATCAAAGAGCCCCTTGAAACGACAAAGCAAGTCAGTCAGCTTATGGCGTTGGGGGTCTTCAAGGTGGCCGAGATCTGGCAATGTGTGATCATCCTGGCATGCATCATTCTCCAGGAGTTCGGCGGCTTCGCAGGCGGCAATGGCAATGGATGGCGGCAGCTCTGTGTGTCCAACCTCCAACTCATCATCATACCCAAAGTTCTCCACTCCATATTGTCGGTCAAAGCCATCTTCTTCCCACTCGAAGTCGACACTCTCACCACTTTCAAGGGAATCAGACTCGACAGGACAGTAGTTGGACCTGGCGACGACTTCCTCGGGCATTTCGGGCAGGGGTCGAGATGGGTCATTGCTGTAGATGGCTTCTACCTGCTCAACTGTTCCAAGGCGTGTTCCATTGTGGAGAACCATCTGTTTGGGAGTTGCATTCACCACCCACACAGAACACCGACGATTCTTTACTTTGGTGACGGAATGGGGTAGGAGAAGTCCTTTTGGCATGGTTGGAATTACAAGGACATCACCATCTGTTGGTCCACTCCGTGAAAGGCAGCCTTCTACAAAGCAGCCACTGTGAGCTGCAATACTTGCACGGTGAACGAGATGCACTGCTGCAACTGCCTGGGAAACTTGGGTAGACTCTGGTGCATCTGCACTGGCAACTTCTGTAGGTGACAGGGGTTTGATGCAGCAAATCTTGAGAGACTCTGCATCGGTGTAGACAACGGAGAACGTATGTCCCTGCAGAGTAATGGTGGCATTCCCAGTTGAGGCTTCAGAGGAGAAAGTAAAGTCCAGCCGTCTAAGGAGATCCATCCCAATAAGAATGTCACCTGGGAAGGAAACATCAACCACACTGGCCTGATGAACGATGGTGGAATCATCTGCCATGTGGAAATGAAGCGTCACCTCAGTAGACACATGAAGAGGTTGCCCTGTTACTCCTCGGAGAATCTTGCTGGAGGGTTTGTGCTGAAGCTTTTGGCGAGACGCGATCATGGCAACAGCACTCGGCTTTATCAGTGTGGCTTCAGATCCGGTGTCCAGAAAGCACAGGGTCGTTTTGCCATTAATATTGAGTCCCACGAGAGGCCGTCCTGACAACGTGGGGGAACTCAACATGGCTATCTGTGGTGTTACTGTTTCGGTCTGTGTACTGGTAGAAGATATTGCCCCCTTCTGAAACTCTGCCAGCTGGACCGGGAGCTTCTTGCTGGCTAATCGGAAAGGGACATTGTCTGACCATGTGCCCAGATCTTCGGCAACGGTAGCAGGTGATGTCTCTGGAAGGATGGGGTCTGTTCCGTGCAGAAGCCACATTAGAAGCTGCTCGGCACTCTGAAATGTTGTGAGTGGTTGTTCCATGGAAGCTACACCAGAGATCACGGGATGGAGCAGGCTGTGGGCTCTTCACTCTGTTCTCTTGTGAAGCTAAAGTGCAAGCATACAAATCCCGAGCTCTTGGTGGGCGATCAGGATAACGGCGGTGGTCACGGTCATCCAGCGGGAACTCATTTGGGGATTGGTGCTGCGTAGCTGACTCATGCCTGATACCGTTTCTGGAGTTCCATACCCTCTGAGCTGCTTCTGCAAGCTGCATGGGTGAGCAGTCATCTTTGAGAGCCAAGAAGTCCCTCAGCCAGGATGGAATGCCAGAGAGAAAAACCCGACGAACAAGCTCTGAGGGGTCACCTATAGCTTCTCGATGATCACGATACCCTTGGTAGACGTGTCCTTCCAGCTGGAGATAATAATCCATGGGCGCCTGCACTGAAGTCATCCTGTTCTCATAGAGCACCTTATAAAAATCAGAAGATGTGTAAGTTCCCCTAAACTTGGTGCGTAGAGAAGCTTTAAACGTCTCCCAGTCTCGAAAATTGTCAAACAGGGAGAGTTTATTATAAGCTCTGCTGGACCTCGACAGTTCGCTCGTGCAGCCTGAATGTAAGCCTCGTCAGTAGGTGGTTTCACGAGGTTTTCGATGGAGCGAATCCAGGCCTCCACTTCCTGGTTCCTTTTCAGCGGCTGAGATGCTGAAGTGTCTCCTTTATAATGGGGGACCGACTCCCTGGCTACAACATATGACACAGCTGAAGTATGGTCTCGAGATGTGGAACGGTCATTCAGAGATCCATGCTGCATTGTAGCTGTTAGTTGCTGTGTCCCCTGCGGCAATCGAGAATTTTCTGGAGAACTACATGGCCGTGGCTCTGGAGGAAGCTGATCAGATATCTGACGCTGACGGTAAACTTCAGTGTTGTTCGAGAGGCGGAACTGTGTTTCTGGTGGCTGCCAAACACGTCTTTCCCCGTTTTGTTGCCTCTCTCTTTCGAGCTCCAACTCCCGTTCAGCTAATTGCCGTCGTAAGTCCTCAATCTCTCCATCTCGCTGGGCACTAGCAGGAGGCTCCTGGGGCTGAAGAACTTCGACCTCTGCTTCTGTCTGTCGAGGACGAGACACAGCTTCTTCCTGACGAGCAAGCCTGTCATTAAACTGCTGCGTCTGTGCCTTTACCTCGCTGAGTTCAGTAGACAAGGCCTCGATCTTGTCAAGGATTTGGGCTAGCACGGTAACCTCTCCCACCATGGCTCTCACGGCTTCCTGTACTTCCGGATTTGAGCCGCCTACGACTATGGGGAGCTGATCGACAGAGATAGACAAGCCTGCTGCCGGAGAACGGTCACGGGAACTAGGGTGACTGGAAGATCGTAAATTCCTACGAATTCCCGTGTTCTTGCCTTTGGGCATTCTGCACACAATGCACCGTCAACACAATCAAAAGGCACACTGTTCTTAAATGCTGCACTGCACTGATACAAATCACACTGTTTAAACACTTCAATGTTCATAGACTTGCTGTACTGTTCACGAACCCGTAACTGCACTTTCTTTTCAATGTCAATGCACCCTTTAAAACGTAACTGTGTCACTGCACCCTTTAAAACGTAACTGCAGCATTTACAACAAAAAATCACTGCAGTCTTCGTTGCTGCCGCGATGCTAATTGCTTGCATTTAGCTTCGTGCCCTCTAGCCAATTCTTTCCTCTACGGATTTTTCGGCATTAGGATAACTCTTTACGCACCTTCTGGTGAACTGGACCCCATCTTCGGGCGCGTGGTCGCATGTGGGCAGACCTTTACCTTCCACAGGGGAGGGTGTTTCTGTGGGGCTTTAGTGTGCCTGCCATACGGTGTGCAGAGAGTTGCCATTCTATTTGCTAGGGACTGGTATGGCAGACCATTTGATGACTGTCACTCTAGTTTTTTTTTTGTATAGGAATGAAAAGGCAGGCAGGAACCCCACCCTTTCTGAGGCCCTCAGCCTGGTTCTTCTAATTAGTTCCTGGTAGTCAGAACACTGAAACAACCTTTGGGTGGTTGTTTCAGAGGGATGGAAGGAACCGCCTGGAAAAAGTGCAAGAGCTCCCTTTCCTCACTGAGGTGAAACAACTTTTGGGTGGCTGTTTCAGAGGGATGAGCAAAAGATTTCTAAACAATGATGTCCTGTAGGTGGAAGGGCATCCCCTCTGGTCTCTCCCCAGGGGTTTACACCTACCCACGTGTTTGCTATGCGTGGCAGTCTTGTGCGCTATGGAGGTTGAGCGATGCTGTGAATGAGTACACCATGTGGCTAGCAACACGCTTCTTTGGTTCTCTATTCCAGCAAGACAGGTGACCTGATCCTGGCCCGGTCAGGCCAATCAGCTATTGGCTACGTAAATCCTCTCATCACCCCTGTAGCTGTTAGACACTGGCTCTAACTTTCAGCTTCCTCTTGTTGGACTCCGTAGTAGGTGGGGGCGTGAGAAGATGAAGAAACTGTCCAAATAAATGGAAAAATCACCAAAATTCCCCCACAGACAGATACTAATGTTGACAACCCATGCAAGGCCCAGACCAGGACAGCCACCCTGAAGCCATATGTGCCTCCTGGTAGCAAAAGAAAACCCCATGCACAGGATGACTGTCACGCTGCCAAGATGGATAAGACAGAAACCATCAGCCACTAATATGTCTGTCCATCATATTGTCCAACAGATAGACTCTCGTGCTGGCCTCTCCAGACCTGCAGCCAAGCCAAGGAGGCCTCCGAGTTCCCCTGACTGAGATGGGAGCGCAAGCTGAACCAGCCGAATCAGCTGCTGCCCCCACGAGCTAAAGCCCAAAGCCGAAAGGGTGGGCCGAAACGTCCGAGGCCGGAGACAGACTCAGAAGGAGAGCCTGGACCCCCGAGGCTTTTCCCCCACTTTAAAGCTTCCTCTAAACCCAAAGGTTTCGACAATGCCTACCAATTGGTCAGGGCATAGGAGATACAGCGAAAAATCCGGTTGTCGATCCGGGTTGCCAGAGACCAGGCCATGATCATTATGCTGAAAGACCAAGCTACCATGAATTTCCTGCAGGAAACGAAGGAGCTGAAAGATGGAAGGAAAGTGAGTCTCTCACCACTGAATCCCGAGGATAAGAGAGTCAAGATGGTGCTACTTGGCTTCTCAATATTATATGATGTGGAACTGATCACATCCACAGGTCGTGGAGGCTTCCCGAATGTCGAAAGGGAAGACCCCAACAAGATAAGTGCTGGTGACCATGAAAGGAGCCCCAACCACTACCCTTGATTTGGGTAATTAGGGCACCTACAACCGAAGAACATATGTGCCTGAGCCACTTCGGTGCTTCAAGTGCCAGAAATATGGTCACCACCAGACTTGCTGCACAGACAAGCCTAAATGTGGTGTCTGTAGCAAGGCACACAACACCGAGGTGTGCCTCAAGGCATACAAGGAAGAAAAGAGGGACACAAAAGCCTAATGTCCCAACTGTGCCAAGAAGCATCACGCCTGGAGCCTGGTCTGCTCTGTCAGGAAAGAGGCGGCCCTCAGGTGATATGAGGTTGCTAAGAAGCAACCAGACTTTGTTCCTGCTCTCCCAAGCCTCCCGACACCTTAAGAGGAAGGAAGCCGCTCCCCAGCCGACACCGGATATCTCCAATAAAAAAGTACAGAAAAAGAACCACAAGAATAAAGGTTCAAAGAGCACTACAAAACCCTCCGCAAGAAATGACCATCTCTTCTTTGATGAGGAAGATATGACTCTCCTGTTGACTGTTGTAGTCACTGCAGTAGCAACAGTCCTGGGGAGGTCGAGTGAAGAGGCCGAGAAGGCAGTCACGGTTGCCATGACGGCAATGACCCAGACTGTCGCAGTCCTGAAGGGAAGAAAGATGGAGAGAGCCAAACCAGCTCCACCCTCACCCCGGGACGAGACTCCCCTCCCCACTCCAACCCAGGCCTTGTCATCGCAGGCAGAGCCAAACCAGGTTGAATCTGTGCAGCCAAAGCCAGACCTCACCCAGGTTAGGCCAGCAAAGAAAAACACACAGACAAAGCCTGAAGTGAGAAAAGCCAAACTAACTAAAGGCAGAGTTACCAGGGTATCATGTCTTCATGCTGCCACACACAGCTGGCAAGAGAGGCTTTACCACCCTTGTCAGAGCAGCAATCCCCTGCTCTGCAATAGCCGATGCACCGCACTGTGGAGACGATGTTGAATCTCATGCTGTTGAGATTCACCTGGCTGGGGGGCCCCAGCCAGATCTGTGCTTCTGCAGCACATGGCTGAGTGATCATAGGGGGGAAACTTTAATACACACCACCCCATGCGACTGGCTATCACATAGCCAACATGTTTGAGACAGTCCCTAAGATTGCTCTTCTCAATACCTAAAAGCCAACGCATGTCAGAGGAGGGTCCTAGACCTCATCTTGGCCACTGCGACTCTGGTGGAGAGAATTAGCTGGTGTGTAGATGAAACCCGGAGAAGGCTTTTGAATTAGCAAGTCCACTTGCTATTCAGGAGAGCCTGATCCAGAAGTGAATCGGAGGAAACCTCTTGGCTTGGATAGGTGACTAC
>NC_061840.1:22950387-22977887 GCF_019202785.1 Penaeus chinensis
CCAAAATTTACCTTTAGAACACACACCATAAAAGAAGATTAATCATACAGGGTATTATGATCTAATTTCAACCTTAGAGGTAACTGAGAGAAAGGGTAATATCAAAACACTTAATAAGCTTACAAATTTTAGTTAACATTAGGAATCATAAATCATTACACTTTTACAATAATATAAACATACTTTTACCAAAATATTCAGCTACTCCAACTTGTCACTAGTTGGTCTTCTCAGCTGTCTTCTTTTCTTTTCATCCATCTCCTGGGCTCCCAAGATATATTTTCTTTCCTATTATTGTGCACAGCACCAGGAACCAATAAATCCCAATCTTCAGCAAAACCATTAAAAAACTAAAAATATAAACTAAAAAAAATAAACTAAACAATAAACAAAAAAATAAACATTATAATAAACTAAAAATTAAACCCATTCCTAGAAAAGAAACAATATTCTAGTTTAGGAATGATAAACAATATAATGTTATAAATCTAAATAAGTATTTCGTAAAAGAACAAAATATATCTTGCAAACAAACAAATTACGTATAGCATTTATGTTATTATACATGATCTGAGTAATTGTATGCACATTCTAGTAAATTTTGACTAAACATCATTTCAATAGTATACAATTATAAATGTTAAGAACACTTACGCTTTGAATGGGTTTTAAATTCTTAATAATAATGAGAGAGACACATCTGGATGTTGTTCAGTGCCAGGTGCCAGCCTCCAGCTGTGAAGAAGACATACTATTTATCTCTAATTTCTAGTTTGATCTCCAATATTTACAGCCCTTTTGTTCTATAAATCAAATATATAGTATCTTATGACTTTATTAATTATATAATTACAGTTGAACATTCTTTCTTACCTCGGATATTTCATGATAATCTAAAAGACTTTCAGGCTGTTGTATGGCACTCTTCTCTGATCTCTTTCTCTCTCTCTCTCTATGGTTATAGCAACAGTATCAGGCTTTAGTACTGTATATATTTCAAAATTTAAAGTCTACTCAGATCACATATAGTACAAACATATAGTTCTTCTTAACCTATACATGCATAATTTTCAGAACTTAAATTAATTTATTCAATAACAAAGATAGTACACATGGTTTTCTTAATCAAAATATCAATTATACAACCTTAATTTAACGGTACTATTGACATATAACAGTGTACCCTTTAAATAAAGAAAATGTATGGTGTGGTAAACAAAAAAAAAAAAACAGTACTTTGTAGGGTAGACTATTATACTTTACAATTTCCCAATCTTAATAAAAAAGATAATATAGAAATATATGAACTTTATATAAAACTATTAAAATAAAGTGTCTATAAAATAATTAAGTACTTCTATCTTACATAGCTACAGACAAAAAAAAACTGAGGTATATATGAGTAATGCATATGCATAAAGACCAAGTGAGGTATATACAGCGTGGTTTCAAGACGAATTTTTGGGTCATTCTAACTTCACGTCCCTTGTGCTCATTACACACCTTTGGGGTTAGGGGAGACCAAAAATTCGTTGTAAAAAAATTATAGGAACAAATTAATCACAATCAAGTATACTACCCTTATCAAAAATCATTTTCCAAGTTATCGGTCAATACCAATATTAACATCACCAATGTCTTGTCCACTCCTTTTCTGCTGTATTCAGAAATGTTACACATTCTGGTGCTCGAGGAGGGTAGACATATCACTAGATTGTATACACTAGTTTCTTACAAATTTTGTATCGTTATGTTAGACAATACTGGGTCACTCTACCAAAATACAGCCAGAGAATCTGAACTTTATACAATTGACAGGCCCTAAATGTTGCAAGAAATCACATCAACTTCCCCAGCCCTATAGAGAATCAGCGGATGTACTAATTGTTTCTGACCTTGCACTTCTTGCATCATCGACGTATTAGATACTCTAGCTTAGTGCTTAACTGGGTCCACATTTAGCCATACACAACTGATTGGGGACCTTCAGGTAGATACTTATTCTTACAACTCCTTAACCTAAATCCCTAGCAATTTGTTTCATGAAGTCAAATGTATCTAAATTCATAATATATTATACAAGTCAACAATATAAGTCAGACTATCATTCATAAGAATGTTCTCGATCTACTATATCCAGGTGTCCTCACGACCCTCTCATAGGAAACAACAATCTTCTTCAATCCTAACAGTTACTCTACTAACTCTAAGCTAGGATACATTCAAAATCACGTCCTATCCTGGCCAAGGCATAGGCTTTCTTCAAAATCTTCACATTAAATCTCACAATAGGGTAGTACAAATGAAACTCAATTCTTCAGCTTAATATTATAGCACCAATATTAGCACCACGTAACACAATAAAAATTAATACCTAACTTGTCTTTAAGCATTCCTGTGGATTCTATAGTTAACATTTCTATTACCTCTACTACTATATTATACAGTATAATCCTCAAATCTTTTGGGTGGTCTCCTAACTCTAACATCTGTAAGTATCCCTTGCTCTTCATCTGCATTAAGATACTTCTCTTCAATTGTCTCTAGTATCTCTTCTCTATCAATAAAAACTTTCAACTTTTCAGCGGCTCTGTCCACTGTATTTCCATTAAATACATTCTCTAGTTTATATGCACGTCCTCCATCAACAACGTTAATAATCTTAAATGGTCCCTTCCATTTCCTATTTAATTTAGCAGCAGTATTAGGGATTGGTTCCTCAACATAGACCCATGCTAAGTCTCCAACTTCTAATTGTTTGTTCTTTCTACCCACATTTGCCTTTTGTACGTATTTCTGGGTCGTGCGTTTCAAAGTTTCTTTCAGCAAGTTTTTCACGTCTAATTTATCTTCCTCATCCACCTCATCAGCTGGTAACATTAGGTGTCCTACTTCTCTGTTGGGATGCCTTCCATAAAATGCAAAATAAGGTGAAGTACCTAAGGAAGTGTGCACAGCTTCATTCATTGCCTTTTCAGTTTCTGAAATGTGACTGGGCCATGTATTTGGATGTTCTTGACTCAGAATGGCAAGTACGGTCTTAAGAGTTCTATGGGCTCTTTCTATAACTGAATTACCCCGAGGATGGTATGGTATAGAAAATCCTTGTTTTATTCCTGCTTTCTTACAGAACTCCCTAAATTCTGCTCCAGTAAACTCTCCTCCATTATCTGAAATCACTAAGCGAGGAGTTCCAAATCTACAGATATCCTTCTTGAATTCAGTAGCAACTGCTGTTGTACTCTTGTTTCTTAAAGGGTAAATTCTCAAGAATCTAGAAAAGTGGTCAATGACAGTAAGACAATATCTAAATCCTGCCCTACTTCCATGCAAATCAATTAGATCTATGGATACTCTCTGACCATTATCCTCTACTGGTGGTAAATCTCTCCACTGATGTATTATTGACCCATGTCCTTTAAATTGTTGACATGATTTACATGATTTTACATAGTTCTTCACATCTTTCAACAAGGTAGGCCAATAGAAGTACTGCTTGGCTTTTGCAACGGTCTTATGTTCTCCAAAATGGGAATCATTATGGGCTATAGAGCAAGCAACTGGTATTAAAGTCCTGGGAACTACAAGGCAAGATCTGGTTTTACCCATTTCTTCTCTTTTTAGATATAGAATGTGGTCTCTAATTTCAAAGTGATAAAAGGGTCTGTTGCCTGGAATTCGCTTTGGTATGGTACTTCCTTCTAAAAACTCTATCAATTTAGTCCAAACTTTATCATCCCTTTGAGCATGTTTGATTTTCTCCACTGTCAGTCCCAAGAACCTAATATCATTACTTGGTTGTAATGCTTTATCACTCCCCTTGGTGATAGCTCCTATGGGTCTACTAAGAGTGTCTGGTACAGTATGTTTTGTGCCTTTCTTGTATTTGATTTTATAAATGTATTCCCTCATTTCTAAAATATATCTAGACATTCTGGGACAAGCTGTTCTCTTCTTAAACACAGTGGTTAGTGGCTGATGATCAGTAACGATGGTGAAAGGCTTACACCAAAGATAATGGTTGAAAAATCTACAGGCATTAATGATAGCCAATGCTTCCTTATCAGTGACTGAATACTTTCTTTCTGTGGAATTTAACTTCTTAGAATAGTATCCTATAGGTCTTAGATCATCATGATCCTTCTGCATTAATACTCCACCGATGTGGGTATCACTAGCATCTGTGTGTAGTTCAAATTCTTTAGTTTGGTCAGCTTTAACTAAGACAGGAGCACTTACTAACTTTGCTTTCAGTGTTATAAAGGCATTATTACAGGCATCATTCCACTCAAATTTTACATCTTTCCTTGTCAAATTTGTTAAAGGTTCAGCTATTAGAGCAAAATTTGGTATATGCTTCCTATAAAAATTGCACATGCCAATGAATCTTCTTATTTGTTTGACACTTTGGGGAGGAGGCATTTTATTAATTGCTTCCAGGTTCTTTTTGTTAGGTTTGATTCCTTTCTCACTTATAATATGTCCCAAAAACTTAACTTCTTTCTTGCCAAAATCACATTTGGATAGATTTACTTTCATTCCCATCAGTTCTAGCCTTTGAAATGTTTCTTGTAATCTTTCTAGCATTTGTTGATAGGAGTCTGCCCAGAGAACTACATCATCTAAATAATTTCTGCACCAGCCCTTCTTAATTAGGGGGCTTAATACTTCTTGCATTTTCCTAGTAAATATGGCAGGGCTAATTGATAATCCAAAAGGCAAACGCTTAAATCTATATAAACTTAAGCCATCTGAAAAAGAAGTTAAATCTTTAGAGGCTTCATCTAGGGCTACTTGAAAATAAGCATCTTTCATATCTAATGTGCAGTACAATTTCCTTCCAGCACTTTCTTCTACTAATTCCGCTAATCTAGGGAGAGGCAGTACATCCATTTTTATTTTCTTATTGATTGCCCTGAAGTCTATACACATACGTTTTGACCCATCCGGTTTGCCAACAAGTACTATTGGTGATAAATATGCAGCAGTGGATTCTTCAATTACTCCTCTCTCTATCATATTTTGAATCATCTCTGCAATTATCTTCTTCGACTGTTCAGGGTACCTATACAGTGGCATTCGGACTGGCTCATTATCTACTGTAGGAATATGGGCTTCAGCTACTTTTAATTGACCTAATTCCGTCTCATCAAGGATGAACAAATTGTTGTTGTCCAGAATTACCTCTGTTAATAACTCCTGTTGGTCTTTAGTAAGGTGTTTCCAGTCCATTTTCTCAATAAGTGTTCTTAGACGTGTTCTTCGATCACCACTACTCTGGACCTTATCACTATGAGGAACTAAGCTGTTGTCAATTTCGCCAACGTTTCCTACTATTAGTTTCTCCAAAGACCCACAGCATACTCTACAATCTCTCATTGAGGTTTTCATTACTTTTTCAATTTGCTCTTGTGGTAGAAGGTGAAAATGAGGACCACATAGCATAATATTTTCCTCCTTCTTGGATTCTTCTGAAAGTGTTCTTACAAGTTCTACTTTATTACCCATTTCTACCCCATTTAAGTCTAAATATGTAATTTGTTCTTCCTCTATGACTGTATACTCTCCAATCTTGGTACCTGGAGTGAACTTAATGGGTTTCTTTCCTATATGAATAACTGGCATGTCAAAACCCTTTTTCTCATCTATCACATAACAACCATTATTCAAGATTGGCCTATTTATTTTTGACATTCTTCCGCTCTTCACCTTTTCAAAACAAATGATCTGTCCTACTTGGAAATCTTTATGGGTTATTCTCAGATGGGTAACTTTTCCTGGAGGACACACGGTCTTTTGGTTTACATGTAAGCATTTTTCTGAACCAAATTTAGGATTTTTCATTTCTAAATCACACGTTCCTTCTTACATTGTACCTTATAGATTGATCGGCCAACTGTGTTGTAGATCTTATACTGTTGTTCTCCCCAATATAGATCTTGAGTTCTCTCATTCCATGTAAATTTTGCTTTGCCTATCATATCAGCACCCATCAAAACATCTGTGGTTAGATACTCATCAGGGACAATTATCATCTTTTGTTGAATGGCAACATTTGGGGATACTAACACCTGAACCTGAATTTCACCTCGGACTTTGAGTAATGTGTTGGTCACTGAGTGTAGGACTTTACTACTTGGTCTAATTTTATCTTCTAATTCAAGTGTCTGGAGCACACTATATTTCATCAACGTGGCAGAGGAACCCGTGTCGACAAAAGCTGAAAGTTGTCTATTATCAACCATAATCATAATAATGGGCGTATCAATCTTTCTAATCTGGTTGATGTTGCTTATCTTAACTTTTCTATTTGGGTCTGATTTCTGATATTCATTTATTTCCTTCCTAGGAAAACAATTCCCTAATTGCTGCTTTAATTGCTATTCACTGGTTGGGTTACCATTGTTCTGTGCTCTCATATCAGTCTTACCAGGGCATCCAGAATGACCTTTTCTTTTTCCCTCTGCTAGGCAGTCAAAACAACTTCTGACAGGAGGTTTT
Organism: Penaeus chinensis; assembly: GCF_019202785.1. Taxonomy (NCBI): domain Eukaryota; kingdom Metazoa; phylum Arthropoda; class Malacostraca; order Decapoda; family Penaeidae; genus Penaeus; species Penaeus chinensis. The sequence continues at coordinate 22,956,889 of NC_061840.1, forward strand.
CGTGGACATTTACTACGAAGATGTCTGCTCCCATTTTGACACCAACCACAAGGATAAACAACTATATCTTTGGGATTGACTGTCTCTTTGACCTCTACTCTGTTCACCTGTGAACGAAAGTAACTGCGTTCCCTTTCTAATTCTGTCAGAAATGCTTCTCTCATCCCATCACTAGCACATACTTTTAACCTATATTTGATGGATTCTGGTAAGTTTTCCATCATCACTGTCTTCCACATTTGTTCCTCTTTTGGGGTTTGTTCTTGTGGAAATGCTCTAGCTATGGTCCTAAATCTAGCTCGAAATTTATTCACAAACTCCCTAGGGTCTTCATCCAATGCGTAACCTCTACTACATAATTCTCTGTAGGCTTCCATTGCATTTTGAGGTCTACTGAACTGGTTCATTAGAATCTTTTCTATGTCTTTAAATTTTCCACCATCTGGAAGGCTTTCTAATTCACCATCTACAAAGGTTCGCAGATCTCTTTCCATTCTGTTTAAGGCAATATTCTTACAGAGTACATCATCTTCTCCTCCTAACTGTTTTACCTGTTTTGTAAACAACTTAATATTACTGAGAGCATCAAGTCCATGTAGGTCTTTCATGCTCAACTTTTCAATATCCTTACTTCTTAGAGTATGGAACTGAGTGACAAGTGGAATGCTTTGATTAGGCTGAGCAATATTAGCTTGATGTACAGTCCGCTCAGGTCTGGCAGGAGTAGAAAAGAGTGGGTCTGATTCTAAACGAGAACCTATCCTCAAAGTAGTCACTTCTGACAATAAATTTTGATACTTATCTTCCAAATCCTCTCTTTTACTCTTTTCCTGATCTCTAGCCTCTCTTAGTTCTGCCAGAACTGTATACATTTTATTTAAACTTATATTTAATTCAATCACTTCATTCTGCAAGACATGCATTTCTACTTTAGGATCTTTCTCACTTTCCTTCGTATCTACACCGGATTCATCTCCATGCAGATTTTCAGAACTCATTTTGAAAATAACAAAATAACTACAACTTCAAAAAATTACAAACAGTATTCTTTAATATCTCTTCTTTCAGTACATTAGGCTGAAATTAATTTGATCATATCCCACCTTAGCTGCCACCAATATATTGCGCCCCTCTGAGAACTACTCAAATATTTTATCCAGATGGGCACTATCTGTTATTTCCTAGGTGTGGTTTCTCCAAAATTTACCTTTAGAACACACACCATAAAAGAGGATTAATCATACAGGGTATTATGATCTAATTTCAACCTTAGAGGTAACTGAGAGAAAGGGTAATATCAAAACACTTAATAAGCTTACAAATTTTAGTTAACATTAGGAATCATAAATCATTACACTTTTACAATAATATAAACATACTTTTACCAAAATATTCAGCTACTCCAACTTGTCACTAGTTGGTCTTCTCAGCTGTCTTCTTTTCTTTTCATCCATCTCCTGGGCTCCCAAGAGATATTTTCTTTCCTATTATTGTGCACAGCACCAGGAACCAATAAATCCCAATCTTCAGCAAAACCATTAAAAAACTAAAAATATAAACTAAAAAAAATAAACTAAACAATAAACAAAAAAAATAAACATTATAATAAACTAAAAATTAAACCCATTCCTAGAAAAGAAACAATATTCTAGTTTAGGAATGATAAACAATATAATGTTATAAATCTAAATAAGTATTTCGTAAAAGAACAAAATATATCTTGCAAACAAACAAATTACGTATAGCATTTATGTTATTATACATGATCTGAGTAATTGTATGCACATTCTAGTAAATTTTGACTAAACATCATTTCAATAGTATACAATTATAAATGTTCAGAACACTTACGCTTTGAATGGGTTTTAAATTCTTAATAATAATGAGAGAGACACATCTGGATGTTGTTCAGTGCCAGGTGCCAGCCTCCAGCTGTGAAGAAGACATACTATTTATCTCTAATTTCTAGTTTGATCTCCAATATTTACAGCCCTTTTGTTCTATAAATCAAATATATAGTATCTTATGACTTTATTAATTATATAATTACAGTTGAACATTCTTTCTTACCTCGGATATTTCATGATAATCTAAAAGACTTTCAGGCTGTTGTATGGCACTCTTCTCTGATCTCTTTCTCTCTCTCTCTCTATGGTTATAGCAACAGTATCAGGCTTTAGTACTGTATATATTTCAAAATTTAAAGTCTACTCAGATCACATATAGTACAAACATATAGTTCTTCTTAACCTATACATGCATAATTTTCAGAACTTAAATGAATTTATTCAATAACAAAGATAGTACACATGGTTTTCTTAATCAAAATATCAATTATACAACCTTAATTTAACGGTACTATTGACATATAACAGTGTACCCTTTAAATAAAGAAAATGTATGGTGTGGTAAACAAAAAAAAAAACAGTACTTTGTAGGGTAGACTATTATACTTTACAATTTCCCAATCTTAATAAAAAAGATAATATAGAAATATATGAACTTTATATAAAACTATTAAAATAAAGTGTCTATAAAATAATTAAGTACTTCTATCTTACATAGCTACAGACAAAAAAAACTGAGGTATATATGAGTAATGCATATGCATAAAGACCAAGTGAGGTATATACAGGGTGGTTTCAAGACGAATTTTTGGGTCATTCTAACTTCACATCCCTTGTGCTCATTACACACCTTTGGGGTTAGGGGAGACCAAAAATTCGTTGTAAAAAAATTATAGGAACAAATTAATCACAATCAAGTATACTACCCTTATCAAAAATCATTTTCCAAGTTATCGGTCAATACCAATATTAACATCACCAATGTCTTGTCCACTCCTTTTCTGCTGTATTCAGAAATGTTACACATTCTGGTGCTCGAGGAGGGTAGACATATCACTAGATTGTATACACTAGTTTCTTACAAATTTTGTATCGTTATGTTAGACAATACTGGGTCACTCTACCAAAATACAGCCAGAGAATCTGAACTTTATACAATTGACAGGCCCTAAATGTTGCAAGAAATCACATCAACTTCCCCAGCCCTATAGAGAATCAGCGGATGTACTAATTGTTTCTGACCTTGCACTTCTTGCATCATCGACGTATTAGATACTCTAGCTTAGTGCTCAACTGGGTCCACATTTAGCCATACACAACTGATTGGGGACCTTCAGGTAGATACTTATTCTTACAACTCCTTAACCTAAATCCCTAGCAATTTGTTTCATGAAGTCAAATGTATCTAAATTCATAATATATTATACAAGTCAACAATATAAGTCAGACTATCATTCATAAGAATGTTCTCGATCTACTATATCCAGGTGTCCTCACGACCCGTTCATAAGAAACAACAATCTTCTTCAATCCTAACAGTTACTCTACTAACTCTAAGCTAGGATACATTCAAAATCACGTCCTATCCTGGCCAAGGCATAGGCTTTCTTCAAAATCTTCACATTAAATCTCACAATAGGGTAGTACAAATGAAACTCAATTCTTCAGCTTAATATTATAGCACCAATATTAGCACCACGTAACACAATAAAAATTAATACCTAACTTGTCTTTAAGCATTCCTGTGGATTCTATAGTTAACATTTCTATTACCTCTACTACTATATTATACAGTATAATCCTCAAATCTTTTGGGTGGTCTCCTAACTCTAACATCTGTAAGTATCCCTTGCTCTTCATCTGCATTAAGATACTTCTCTTCAATTGTCTCTAGTATCTCTTCTCTATCAATAAAAACTTTCAACTTTTCAGCGGCTCTGTCCACTGTATTTCCATTAAATACATTCTCTAGTTTATATGCACGTCCTCCATCAACAACGCTAATAATCTTAAATGGTCCCTTCCATTTCCTATTTAATTTAGCAGCAGTATTAGGGATTGGTTCCTCAACATAGACCCATGCTAAGTCTCCAACTCCTAATTGTTTGTTCTTTCTACCCACATTTGCCTTTTGTACGTATTTCTGGGTCGTGCGTTTCAAAGTTTCTTTCAGCAAGTTTTTCACGTCTAATTTATCTTCCTCATCCACCTCATCAGCTGGTAACATTAGGTGTCCTACTTCTCTATTGGGATGCCTTCCATAAAATGCAAAATAAGGTGAAGTACCTAAGGAAGTGTGCACAGCTTCATTCATTGCCTTTTCAGTTTCTGAAATGTGACTGGGCCATGTATTTGGATGTTCTTGACTCAGAATGGCAAGTACGGTCTTAAGAGTTCTATGGGCTCTTTCTATAACTGAATTACCTCGAGGATGGTATGGTATAGAAAATCCTTGTTTTATTCCTGCTTTCTTACAGAACTCCCTAAATTCTGCTCCAGTAAACTCTCCTCCATTATCTGAAATCACTAAGCGAGGAGTTCCAAATCTACAGATATCCTTCTTGAATTCAGTAGCAACTGCTGTTGTACTCTTGTTTCTTAAAGGGTAAATTCTCAAGAATCTAGAAAAGTGGTCAATGACAGTAAGACAATATCTAAATCCTGCCCTACTTCCATGCAAATCAATTAGATCTATGGATACTCTCTGACCATTATCCTCTACTGGTGGTAAATCTCTCCACTGATGTATTATTGACCCATGTCCTTTAAATTGTTGACATGATTTACATGATTTTACATAGTTCTTCACATCTTTCAACAAGGTAGGCCAATAGAAGTACTGCTTGGCTTTTGCAACGGTCTTATGTTCTCCAAAATGGGAATCATTATGGGCTATAGAGCAAGCAACTGGTATTAAAGTCCTGGGAACTACAAGGCAAGATCTGGTTTTACCCATTTCTTCTCTTTTTAGATATAGAATGTGGTCTCTAATTTCAAAGTGATAAAAGGGTCTGTTGCCTGGAATTCGCTTTGGTATGGTACTTCCTTCTAAAAACTCTATCAATTTAGTCCAAACTTTATCATCCCTTTGAGCATGTTTGATTTTCTCCACTGTCAGTCCCAAGAACCTAATATCATTACTTGGTTGTAATGCTTTATCACTCCCCTTGGTGATAGCTCCTATGGGTCTACTAAGAGTGTCTGGTACAGTATGTTTTGTGCCTTTCTTGTATTTGATTTTATAAATGTATTCCCTCATTTCTAAAATATATCTAGACATTCTGGGACAAGCTGTTCTCTTCTTAAACACAGTGGTTAGTGGCTGATGATCAGTAACGATGGTGAAAGGCTTACACCAAAGATAATGGTTGAAAAATCTACAGGCATTAATGATAGCCAATGCTTCCTTATCAGTGACTGAATACTTTCTTTCTGTGGAATTTAACTTCTTAGAATAGTATCCTATAGGTCTTAGATCATCATGATCCTTCTGCATTAATACTCCACCGATGTGGGTATCACTAGCATCTGTGTGTAGTTCAAATTCTTTAGTTTGGTCAGCTTTAACTAAGACAGGAGCACTTACTAACTTTGCTTTCAGTGTTATAAAGGCATTATTACAGGCATCATTCCACTCAAATTTTACATCTTTCCTTGTCAAATTTGTTAAAGGTTCAGCTATTAGAGCAAAATTTGGTATATGCTTCCTATAAAAATTGCACATGCCAATGAATCTTCTTATTTGTTTGACACTTTGGGGAGGAGGCATTTTATTAATTGCTTCCAGGTTCTTTTTGTTAGGTTTGATTCCTTTCTCACTTATAATATGTCCCAAAAACTTAACTTCTTTCTTGCCAAAATCACATTTGGATAGATTTACTTTCATTCCCATCAGTTCTAGCCTTTGAAATGTTTCTTGTAATCTTTCTAGCATTTGTTGATAGGAGTCTGCCCAGAGAACTACATCATCTAAATAATTTCTGCACCAGCCCTTCTTAATTAGGGGGCTTAATACTTCTTGCATTTTCCTAGTAAATATGGCAGGGCTAATTGATAATCCAAAAGGCAAACGCTTAAATCTATATAAACTTAAGCCATCTGAAAAAGAAGTTAAATCTTTAGAGGCTTCATCTAGGGCTACTTGAAAATAAGCATCTTTCATATCTAATGTGCAGTACAATTTCCTTCCAGCACTTTCTTCTACTAATTCCGCTAATCTAGGGAGAGGCTGTACATCCATTTTTATTTTCTTATTGATTGCCCTGAAGTCTATACACATACGTTTTGACCCATCCGGTTTGCCAACAAGTACTATTGGTGATAAATATGCAGCAGTGGATTCTTCAATTACTCCTCTCTCTATCATATTTTGAATCATCTCTGCAATTATCTTCTTCGACTGTTCAGGGTACCTATACAGTGGCATTCGGACTGGCTCATTATCTACTGTAGGAATATGGGCTTCAGCTACTTTTAATTGACCTAATTCCGTCTCATCAAGGATGAACAAATTGTTGTTGTCCAGAATTACCTCTGTTAATAACTCCTGTTGGTCTTTAGTAAGGTGTTTCCAGTCCATTTTCTCAATAAGTGTTCTTAGACGTGTTCTTCGATCACCACTACTCTGGACCTTATCACTATGAGGAACTAAGCTGTTGTCAATTTCGCCAACGTTTCCTACTATTAGTTTCTCCAAAGACCCACAGCATACTCTACAATCTCTCATTGAGGTTTTCATTACTTTTTCAATTTGCTCTTGTGGTAGAAGGTGAAAATGAGGACCACATAGCATAATATTTTCCTCCTTCTTGGATTCTTCTGAAAGTGTTCTTACAAGTTCTACTTTATTACCCATTTCTACCCCATTTAAGTCTAAATATGTAATTTGTTCTTCCTCTATGACTGTATACTCTCCAATCTTGGTACCTGGAGTGAACTTAATGGGTTTCTTTCCTATATGAATAACTGGCATGTCAAAACCCTTTTTCTCATCTATCACATAACAACCATTATTCAAGATTGGCCTATTTATTTTTGACATTCTTCCGCTCTTCACCTTTTCAAAACAAATGATCTGTCCTACTTGGAAATCTTTATGGGTTATTCTCAGATGGGTAACTTTTCCTGGAGGACACACGGTCTTTTGGTTTACATGTAAGCATTTTTCTGAACCAAATTTAGGATTTTTCATTTCTAAATCACACGTTCCTTCCTTACATTGTACCTTATAGATTGATCGGCCAACTGTGTTGTAGATCTTATACTGTTGTTCTCCCCAATATAGATCTTGAGTTCTCTCATTCCATGTAAATTTTGCTTTGCCTATCATATCAGCACCCATCAAAACATCTGTGGTTAGATACTCATCAGGGACAATTATCATCTTTTGTTGAATGGCAACATTTGGGGATACTAACACCTGAACCTGAATTTCACCTCGGACTTTGAGTAATGTGTTGGTCACTGAGTGTAGGACTTTACTACTTGGTCTAATTTTATCTTCTAATTCAAGTGTCTGGAGCACACTATATTTCATCAACGTGGCAGAGGAACCCGTGTCGACAAAAGCTGAAAGTTGTCTATTATCAACCATAATCATAATAATGGGCGTATCAATCTTTCTAATCTGGTTGATGTTGCTTATCTTAACTTTTCTATTTGGGTCTGATTTCTGATATTCATTTATTTCCTTCCTAGGAAAACAATTCCCTAATTGCTGCTTTAATTGCTATTCACTGGTTGGGTTACCATTGTTCTGTGCTCTCATATCAGTCTTACCAGGGCATCCAGAATGACCTTTTCTTTTTCCCTCTGCTAGGCAGTCAAAACAACTTCTGACAGGAGGTTTTCGTGGACATTTACTACGAAGATGTCTGCTCCCATTTTGACACCAACCACAAGGATAAACAACTATATCTTTGGGATTGACTGTCTCTTTGACCTCTACTCTGTTCACCTGTGAACGAAAGTAACTGCGTTCCCTTTCTAATTCTGTCAGAAATGCTTCTCCCATCCCATCACTAGCACATACTTTTAACCTATATTTGATGGATTCTGGTAAGTTTTCCATCATCACTGTCTTCCACATTTGTTCCTCTTTTGGGGTTTGTTCTTGTGGAAATGCTCTAGCTATGGTCCTAAATCTAGCTCGAAATTTATTCACAAACTCCCTAGGGTCTTCATCCAATGCGTAACCTCTACTACATAATTCTCTGTAGGCTTCCATTGCATTTTGAGGTCTACTGAACTGGTTCATTAGAATCTTTTCTATGTCTTTAAATTTTCCACCATCTGGAAGGCTTTCTAATTCACCATCTACAAAGGTTCGCAGATCTCTTTCCATTCTGTTTAAGGCAATATTCTTACAGAGTACATCATCTTCTCCTCCTAACTGTTTTACCTGTTTTGTAAACAACTTAATATTACTGAGAGCATCAAGTCCATGTAGGTCTTTCATGCTCAACTTTTCAATATCCTTACTTCTTAGAGTATGGAACTGAGTGACAAGTGGAATGCTTTGATTAGGCTGAGCAATATTAGCTTGATGTACAGTCCGCTCAGGTCTGGCAGGAGTAGAAAAGAGTGGGTCTGATTCTAAACGAGAACCTATCCTCAAAGTAGTCACTTCTGACAATAAATTTTGATACTTATCTTCCAAATCCTCTCTTTTACTCTTTTCCTGATCTCTAGCCTCTCTTAGTTCTGCCAGAACTGTATACATTTTATTTAAACTTATATTTAATTCAATCACTTCATTCTGCAAGACATGCATTTCTACTTCAGGATCTTTCTCACCTTCCTTCGTATCTACACCGGATTCATCTCCATGCAGATTTTCAGAACTCATTTTGAAAATAACAAAATAACTACAACTTCAAAAAATTACAAACAGTATTCTTTAATATCTCTTCTTTCAGTACATTAGGCTGAAATTAATTTGATCATATCCCACCTTAGCTGCCACCAATATATTGCGCCCCTCTGAGAACTACTCAAATATTTTATCCAGATGGGCACTATCTGTTATTTCCTAGGTGTGGTTTCTCCAAAATTTACCTTTAGAACACACACCATAAAAGAGGATTAATCATACAGGGTATTATGATCTAATTTCAACCTTAGAGGTAACTGAGAGAAAGGGTAATATCAAAACACTTAATAAGCTTACAAATTTTAGTTAACATTAGGAATCATAAATCATTACACTTTTACAATAATATAAACATACTTTTACCAAAATATTCAGCTACTCCAACTTGTCACTAGTTGGTCTTCTCAGCTGTCTTCTTTTCTTTTCATCCATCTCCTGGGCTCCCAAGAGATATTTTCTTTCCTATTATTGTGCACAGCACCAGGAACCAATAAATCCCAATCTTCAGCAAAACCATTAAAAAAACTAAAAATATAAACTAAAAAAAATAAACTAAACAATAAACAAAAAAATAAACATTATAATAAACTAAAAATTAAACCCATTCCTAGAAAAGAAACAATATTCTAGTTTAGGAATGATAAACAATATAATGTTATAAATCTAAATAAGTATTTCGTAAAAGAACAAAATATATCTTGCAAACAAACAAATTACGTATAGCATTTATGTTATTATACATGATCTGAGTAATTGTATGCACATTCTAGTAAATTTTGACTAAACATCATTTCAATAGTATACAATTATAAATGTTAAGAACACTTACGCTTTGAATGGGTTTTAAATTCTTAATAATAATGAGAGAGACACATCTGGATGTTGTTCAGTGCCAGGTGCCAGCCTCCAGCTGTGAAGAAGACATACTATTTATCTCTAATTTCTAGTTTGATCTCCAATATTTACAGCCCTTTTGTTCTATAAATCAAATATATAGTATCTTATGACTTTATTAATTATATAATTACAGTTGAACATTCTTTCTTACCTCGGATATTTCATGATAATCTAAAAGACTTTCAGGCTGTTGTATGGCACTCTTCTCTGATCTCTTTCTCTCTCTCTCTCTATGGTTATAGCAACAGTATCAGGCTTTAGTACTGTATATATTTCAAAATTTAAAGTCTACTCAGATCACATATAGTACAAACATATAGTTCTTCTTAACCTATACATGCATAATTTTCAGAACTTAAATGAATTTATTCAATAACAAAGATAGTACACATGGTTTTCTTAATCAAAATATCAATTATACAACCTTAATTTAACGGTACTATTGACATATAACAGTGTACCCTTTAAATAAAGAAAATGTATGGTGTGGTAAACAAAAAAAAAAAACAGTACTTTGTAGGGTAGACTATTATACTTTACAATTTCCCAATCTTAATAAAAAAGATAATATAGAAATATATGAACTTTATATAAAACTATTAAAATAAAGTGTCTATAAAATAATTAAGTACTTCTATCTTACATAGCTACAGACAAAAAAAAACTGAGGTATATATGAGTAATGCATATGCATAAAGACCAAGTGAGGTATATACAGGGTGGTTTCAAGACGAATTTTTGGGTCATTCTAACTTCACGTCCCTTGTGCTCATTACACTCTTTCCTTATCTCTCCTCTCCCTATCTGACTCCACCTACCTTCCTTCTTATTTCCCTCCGTTCCTCTAACCTTCCTTTCCTGGTTGCCATGTTCGACGGAAGTAAAGAAAAGCCTAATCTAGCCACTAAATGAGAAGCATGAGTTGGCATTGCCACATGGAAAACGGTCTCTCCAGGGAAAGGGGTGGTAGAAGTAGAGAGGAGGGTGGGAGGAAGAGGGGGTGATTGTACAATTGCTGTAAATGGGCAGTCCATTTTTTTTTTAAATTATTTTTGATTCTATTAAGTGAGGTCGTGATTCGTGGTTTATGCCGAACCGGCTCTTCCTTCTACTGGCAAATCTACTCTGACATTGTGCAATTCCCGTTAAAGCGAGTGAACTTTCAAGGAATAATGTAACGCACTGTGCAGTGGTTCAGCGGTTGACAATGAATATTTAGAATTAAAAAAAAAAAAAAATATATATATATACAGATATTTATCTCAGCATAATTCTCATAATCGTTATATCATAATGATAATGATGCTGACCATTATCATAATGGTAATACCAACATTAACCCAATGTCAGCGGGTGGCAAGACTACAATGCCATGCCCACTGTAATAAGTTTATCTATTGTCTATTATTTACATAAAGATGGCTCTACAAATACTTAGCCACCAAGGAATCAACTATTAGTGTCATCAATATGATCTGTTTACCATTTTCCTTCATTTTTTTAAAGTTTCACTTTTATTATTTTATCTGTCGTTCATGTTATCAATATTTTAGTAACAATTTAATAATCATAATATAAATAAGAATGATAACAATGTCAATATTAGTAGTACTGGAAAGAAAACGCATTTCCCGCTAATTCAATAAATGGGGAAATTAGGATCGGTCATTAGGGCCAAATGATAGACTCCTTGCTGCTGAGCACGCGTGGAGCCATTTCTAAGTAACTCACTAAAATCTAAAGGGGGCAGTAAATTAACCCGCTGACAAGGGGAAATCGCCTTGGAGAGAGAAAGAGGGGGAGAGCGAGAGATGGGGGGGCAGGGGGGAGACAAAAGGAGAGAGTGAGGGCAGGGAAGGAGACAGAGAGAGAGACAGGCTGACATGGAGAGAATAGGAAGAAGGGTACGAGGGAAGAGAGAGAATGAAAGAGAAAAATGGGGGGGGGGGGGGGGGAACAAAAAAGGGCCAAGAAGTAAATGTAAAAAGAAATATCCTCTAAATAAATAAAAAAAAAAAAAAACTTCTCGCTCTCTCTGGAAGTCCAAGAGAAGAAAAGTCCCGACTTTCTGAGGACTTTCGCGATGTACTTTCATATGGAAATGACAGTGAACAGAAGTCCCTCGTACCGGCTGATATACACGCTCAAAGGTGAATGATACACAACTGCATCACACTACTTTCTGTTCTTGTGCTACATAAACATTAAGGTATGCTATTAAGGTCATTTCATACCAGACAAAGAAAAGAAAATGTTCGTACTGACAGTAAGAAAGATTGCTATTTACAGAACTAAAAGCATTCCTTGCTGACGCCGCACCTGCTCTCAAAGCAAGGCAAAGAATAACTTATTTTGAACACATGGAAAGGGTTAGCAACCCAATCACAACTTGATGAATGTTCGTTCTGTGTCGATCTCCTGTTTTCCTTTGTTCCTTTCCCTTTCAAGGTGAACTATTTTGCCGTAAAATACATGAGCGTGCGCCAAGTAATTCAATGCTGATAAAAGAGAGGTGTTTTGTTTTGACATTAAGAATGGATTGATCCCTGTATGACTTTTGTGTACTGTTTGTGGGTTGTGATAATAAAGTGAGTTATAACAATGATGTGAGTTGTGAGTGCCACGTTGTGATGCCAGTGCATACGGATTGTGATGCCATTATTATCGTACGTAGTTAGTGATAATTATGTGATTATATATTATACACTGTCTTTTGTGTGATATGTTCTACCATGTATATATAGAATATATGTTTAGTTTATATTGATGTGTAGCATATCATCTATATGAAAGAGTGAGACTCTCTGTATGATTTGTAGAGTACAACATTTTAGTTTTATCTCTGTAGTCACACGTCTGGCAGTAAACAGTCGCAGACGGAGCCTGGCGTGCGGGGCAGAGGAACAGGAAGAGAGCCGTATTTATTTTGTCAGAGCTGATTGCAAATGAACCTACTTTAGATTTCATCGGTGTTTTCTTCACCCTCAAGCATCATGGAGAAACACCAAGCAAACGTAGAAGACGAACATGGCGCAGTGATCCAGCAAATTCAGTTCTGACGCCTGTTATTGTTGCCTGCCCCAGGCCTCCGCGACCTCATGGCCTGTCGCCGGCCCCACGCCTCGTCCACCCTCGTGCCAGGTCAGCAATCAACCCGCTCGGCAGTATACTTCATTTGCAGTGGTGTGGTGCTATAGTGTAGTGATGTGTATTGTGCAGTGCCTATAGTGTTCGCGCAGTGTTTAGTGTGCTCAGGGGACATTATTCGTTGCATAAGGGAGCCGGACCGAAGATTATTGCAGTTTGTAGGAGTGAGGTACATTCATACACTCTCTACGACGCTTCGTGAGCGACTGATCTCTCGCGCTCGTGGCTCGCCTGCCCGCACGTGTCCGCCGTGACGTCACCGCATTGGCACCGCGCACACGAGTGCCACAACACTCGCTGTCTCGCTCTACTTTTACGGATTTTCACCGCATTTTCGGCGATTTTGCTGTATAATCTTGACTACCTTACCACATTACAATGGGTAAAGGGAAGAAAAAAGACGATACCAGTAAGAGCGACCCTGAAGACGTTTCTTGCGCCCTACACAGCTCAAGATTGGAAACTCGACAGATTTGGAAGACAACGCACCAGGATCTTCCGCCCCATCTGTGCCTGTTGAACCTCGACGTTCGGAACGTCTCAAGTTGAAGTCCGTTCAAGACTCCCGCTAGTGAACGTAATGGGGGGAGGGAGATGTGGGTTGTGATAATAAAGTGAGTTATAACAATGATGTGAGTTGTAAGTGCCACGTTGTGATGCCAGTGCATACGGATTGTGATGCCATTATTATCGTACGTAGTTAGTGATAATTATGTGATTATATATTATATACTGCCTTTTGTGTGATATGTTCTACCATGTGTATATATAGAATATATATTTAGTTTATATTGATGTGTAGCTTATCACCTATATGAAAGAATGGGACTCTCTGTATGATTTGTAGAGTACGGAGCCTGGCGTGCGGGGCAGAGGAAATAGGAAGAGTTCCGTATTTATTTTGTCAGAGCTGATTGCAAATGAACCTACTTTAGATTTCATCGGTGTTTTCTTCACCCTCAAGCATCATGGAGAAACACCAAGCAAACGTAGAAGACGAACACTGTTATATTCTTTCCTGCGAAGCAACCTATAATTTTAAGGAAACATCAAAAATAAATTTTACCCTCCGATAATGGTAACATTATTTCAGGGTATTTCAACAGCTACGCAAAGAGAGAGCGAGAAAAAAGGAAAAGAAAAATCAAACTCTCGAAGAGCGAATGTAAGACAGGGAATCAAAAAGAAGGGAAAAAAACGAGAACAGATTGTTAATAAAATAAAAAGCAATCTCATTCTCTCTCTACCGAAATTGCAACTCCAAAACACTATGGGTTAACAGCTGTTTCTCTAACACCCTGGTGTTGGGCTTTTCAGGGGCTACCCCTTTACCTCTATCCGCCCGCATTACAAGTGTCTGCGTAACGGGAAGCCAAACAGCCACAGAACCTTATTAATGGGTGGATAAGTAGGGTATATTTTGGATGGCAGAGGTTAATTTAACACAAAGACTTTGTTTGATTTAGGCATGTGAATACGTACAGGAATGAAATTTCTGTTGCGTGTGTTCTCTCTCGCCACTACGGAAGTACCTTCTATTGAAGGATCAATTATAGATCAAATGAAAATGAGTCAGGTTATAACTTTATTTAAAAACGAAATCTTTTCTCCTGCTCTGTCTCTGTCTCTGTCTCTTTCATCTGTTCATCGAAACATTGCAAGATATCGATAACATGATTTTTTCAAGAATTTCCAGAGGGCATCTTTGCATTTTTTTTACTCTAACTTTACCCTTTGACTTCCCTTGCTATTATTTTGTTATTCACCGTCTTCATAATATTTCCCTTTCTCTCCGAAAATAATCTAGGTGCATTTCCCTCTTCTGATAATGGAAGATTTCAGGCTCGGCATTCTCGGTCTACATTTTTCTCCTCCTCATTCCTGTGAGGAAATTACAGTCATTAGAAACACACACACACACACAAACATACACATACACATACACATACACATACACACACACACACACACACACACACACACACACACACACACACACACACAGAATTAAGAAACAGAATACAATTCACCTTTATTAAATTCAATATGAATATGATAGATATATAACTTAATAGAAAAAAATGATAAAAAAATGAATGAGCAAATATATATAGACACATTGTCTACAGAATAATACGAGCCAAATTTTAGATAACTTCATTTTTACACACACACACACACACACACACACACACACACACACACACACACACACGCACACACATATCTCCACATACACGTACCTTGTTAAAAATATACTCCGTGCAGAACTATAAGTGCCTTTGCGTCAAGAGAGTCACAGACGTTTTAAAAGGACGGAAATCCCCAAACACATCCTTTATCTGTACGAAAATTACAAAGAAAATGCCGTAGAGCTGTAGTTATGTCGTTTTCGTTTCGCTTATGGCGATCTTCTTGACTTATCACCATGATAATGACTGCCATAATTATCAAGAAACCAAGTGTTTTATCATCGTACAGTAGTAGAAGTGGACAGTGGACTGTACCGGTGATTGTACAATTGCTGTAAATGGACAGTCCATTTTCTATTATTATTGATTCTATTAAGTGAGGTCGTGATTCGCTCTTTAGGCCGCACCGGCTCTTCCTTCTACTGGCAAATCTACTCTGACATTGTGCGATTCCCGGTAAAGCGAGTGAACTTTCAAGGAATAATGTAACGCACTGTGCAGTGGTTCAGCGGTTGACAATGAATATCTAGAATTTGAAAAATATAATACACAGACATTATTCTCAGCATAATTCTCGTAATCGTTATATCATAATGATGATGTATGATAATGATGCTGCCCATTATCATAAATCAGTAATGCTCTTTCTTTTTCTCCGACGTCTTCCACAAATACCCATTTCAATAAGCCTTTCTTCTTAGCATACAATGTGCAAACTCTAATCCTTGATGACTATGGATACCGAGACGGGTATCATCATAAAGCATGCATGGCTACAGTTTTCGTGCAACAACTGTGACCAAGGCGAGAGTAGACAGCAGCCAACAATAACGATAATAATGAAAGATGAATGAGGAACAACAAATACAAGCCCCTTTTATTGTGGCGCGTAGGTAAGCCTTGCAAGGGGGAGGTGTACAGAAATCCCTTTAATTAGCGTGATTCAGACTGGCCGAGCAGCACCCAATGTAAAAACATCCAATCAACGAATTCCGGAAAAAAATATACAACTATTTCTCCAGAATCCACTGATTACGATCCTTCACAGCACATCACTGTGTGCTTTGTGGTTCAGTGGTAGCAGTCTCGTCTGGCAATTTTGCTAACTCGTGTTCCATTCCCCACGCGGTAACAGTGAATGTGTGTATATACATATATATATATATATATATATATATATATATATAGTTAGAGAGAGAGAGAGAGAGAGAGAGATGTTTATATATATACATATATATATATTATTTGTACATTTATATATAAATATATGTAGAAAAGGTATGGATGAAAATGAATATATTCACAATACAAGAGAAATACATGTATTTCTGACGAAGATATAATCGAAACCGGTCAAATACATCTCTTGTATTGTGAAGATATTAATTCTCATTCATACCTTTTCTACATTTGTCAACATGAATGCGGTTTATATATATATATATATATATACACACATATACACACATATACATGTATACACACACATATAAATGAGTAAATTAACATAAACATCTTTGTCTCCTCCGGTCCTCAAATTTAGTCTTGTTAACTCTAGGTTTTCGACATATTAACCTTTTATTTATTGTTCATGGTTAGCAAGGCAGTGACATGTCTGTTACTAAGCATGAATGGGGCAGTGAAGCGTCCCTTCCGTATACTAGCTTCGAAGTCAACCTTGGGTAAGGTGTAGTACCTGTTAACCTTCCCTGCTAGGATAAAGTTAACAATTCTACAAAATATATATAAACGTTCTATGGCTCGAGAATGTTTCTCATTGATAGAATATAAATATAAATATTCATAAATAATAGATTAAAAGAATTTCAGTTCTAATACATAAACGGGTATCCATGACTTGTGAAATAAAATATTGATGAATAATGTACATTTTTAGAAGGTAGTAGGTGAAGTCCTACAGTGTGACTTCCGCTACTACTACAAGTATGTGGCAAGTTCTTCCTTTCCTCTTTTTCGTACAGCTGACAGTGCCGGCGAGAAGAAACAGTCCACAAGTGTTTATTTATTAATTGTACTCGTGGAAGTAATTATTTTGAGAACACATTTTGACTAATAATAATTTCCATAAACACAAGTTGATCCAATCGGCATGTATAGCAAGAATACATGCCATGCTCATTGTAATATAAGTCAATTTATTGCATTTAGACATTGCCCAATCACCAGTGAGTCAGATATTAGTCCTTTTCCTTGACTTTTGGAAAGGGTCTTTTGTATGATTTAATTGTCTTAACTATTACCAAGGTTTTATTAACAATTTAATAATCATAACATCAATAACAAGAATGACATTATTGATATCAATTGTATTAATAAGAAAAACACAATTTCCCACCAATTCAAGGAATGGGGAAATCAGGATCGGTTACTAGGGCCTGCAAATAGACTCCGAGCACATGTGAAGCCATCTATATGTAACAAAATTCACAAAAAATCTATAGGGGGCAGAACGTAAATCCGTGGTGGTTGGTTTAATTAAATTGAATATCGAATGTTAATAATAATTTGATTATTCAGGAATTATTCCTCACAATAAATATATATACATACCCATATGAAAACACACATGCAAACAAAAGATCATATATATATATATATATATATATATATATATATATATTATATATATATAAATAATCATATGTGTGTATATATATATATATATACATATTAGATATATATATATATATATATATATATAATTTCAATAGGAAAATGTACTAATTTCATTATCAGTGCAAACCGGTCCCGTAAATACCCTCACCGGCAGGCAAACCAAGAAAGGAAAGAAGGGGTCAGAGCCATCCTGAATGAGGTGACTACTACCACTATTTGCGGCGGGGGGTTCCTAATCGCTGGCTCGGCGTCCTGACCAGGAGCTTATCTGATCGGGACGTCGAGCCTGGTATGACGGATGTAGGATGATCGACTGCCCTTGTTGTCGGGGGAGCTTGGGAGGCTGGGGATTGCCATCGCTGCTCTCTCTTCCAGGGATGCGACGTCCTGGTAGTGGTGAGACCAGTATTGGGGGTTATACCTACTACTGGTCTGGCTGTAGCAATGGTGCGCGCCTTAGGGGAGTCGCGGTGGCTGTCTGTGACCGCTTCCGTTCCTTAGTCAATAAGGTTACCCCTGTTGACGAGCGCATTCTGCATTGTTCTACACCAAATTTGACTCTATAGTGGATCAATGTCCCCGGGGGGACACCCTCTTGGTCTTGGGGGACTGCAATGCGGTCACTGGCACTGACAGGGAATGATACGAGCTATGCATCAGCCCCTATGGCTCTGCTACTAGGCAGATGAATAGCTCATACCTCTTAGACTTCTCAAGATCTTGGAGGCTGAAGATTGCAGGCTCGTGGTATCAGACACAAGATCTACACCGCTGGAATTGGTATTTCATTACTGGCATTGTAGCTAAAGAGATCGACCATATTCTTACGGATACTCTCTGGAGGATCCTTCAGATCTGTAGAGTTTTTAGGAGTGCTGAGTTCTTTGCTACCAACCACAGATTAGTTTTTGTAACACTAAGGCTCTGCCTCAGATCTAGACACATCCGGCACATCTCATCTCGAGGGGCTCAAGAGTATGCAGTGGCGGTCTCAAATCGGCTTGTAGTGCTTGGCACTCTACAGGACCCTGGACACCGAACACTATAGACACTGAACACTATAGAGATGAGTCGTGCTGCCAGACTGGATGGGAACCATGTCTTGCACAGGGAGTTGTCGCTCTGCTAGGGCCTCTTTGAGAATGGACCAAGAAAGGTAAGTTAAGGTAATTTTGCCCAAAAAGACCTTTAACCTGCTTTCCGAGCCCTGAGGGAACTTCCATCGAAGAAATGAGAAGGGTGGTCGCTAGGCTGGAGAGTGGAAAGGTTGCTGGTGCCTGTGGGATTGCTGCGGAGGAGAAGCCACGATCTGCGGTTTGCATGCATCCCTGTCTGCCGTTTGGGAGACTGGTACCATTCCTCCAGACTGGAAAAGGGGCTTGGTCATCCTTATCTGGAAAGGGAAAGGGGACCAAAGGGACTGTGGCAACTACAGAGGTATAACATTGCTCAGCATACCAGACAAGGTCCTTGCGTGACCACCTATTACAAGCACAGAAACCTGAGCAGTCTGGTTTTACACCCAATAAGTCAACTGTAAACCATGTCTTAGTACTTCGTGTCCTTGTGGAATGCAGACTTGAGTTTCAACAAGACATGCTTGCAGCTTATGTTGATCTCAAGAAGCTTTCGACTCCGTGCACCGGGAGTGTCTCTGGAGCCTACTGGGTCTCCATTGGATCCCCCCTGGGATTATTGGTTTGCTGTCTGGCCTGTTTACAGATACCAAGAGTGCTGTCAAGTGTGGGGAGGGCATCTCTGCCTTTTTCCTGGTGTCTGCCGGAGTGAGACAGGGATGTGTCCTGGCCCCAACCCTTTTCAATACTTGTATGGACTGGATACTTGGCCGTGCCGTGAACCGTAGTTCCTGTGGGGCATCAATTGGTAATTTCAAGGTCACAGACCTTGACTTTGCCTATGATGCAGTGATTCTAGCAGAGACACTGGAGGTCGTGGAAGTAGCTCTCGAGGCGCTGTATGAGGAGGCGAAGCCGTTGGGACTCTGTCAACTGGACAAAGACCAAGGTTCTGGAACTTGGGGACTTATTGTATGTCGATGTTCAGTCTGTGCATGCCTGTGGCTTCACTTATCTTGGTAGTGTAGTGCAGAGCGACGGAGGCTCCGACCGGGAAGTCACTCGACGACTCGAACTGGCCTACGGCGTCATGGACTCACTCAAGTAGGAGTATTTGGCGCTGTTGGTATTTGACTAAGAGAATTAAGATCAGGCTCTTCAGAGCACTGGTGATCCCAGTCTTACTCTATGGGCGTGAGACCTGGACACTGAACAGTGAACAGTGCTCTGAAGCCCCGTCTTGACTCGTTTGGTACTAAGTTTCTACGCAGAATCATGGGGTATACCTGGAGGGACCATGTGTCCAATCAGAGGATACTCCATGAGACTGATTCAAGACCTATTACCAGTCTGATACTTCAGCTCTTTGGGCATGTGGCTCGTTTTCCTGAGGAAGATCCGGCTCATAGGGTCATCTCCTAGAGAAGACCAAGGGGAAGGCCACGGAACTCTTGGCTGAAGCAAGTCGATCAGATCTGCCAAGATGTGCTGGGGGTGGGAAGGAATGCTGCATGGAGGTTTGCTCGGAGGGAGCCCAGGAGGTGGAGGCAAAGGTTGGGCGCGGCGTGTACTCCCTTATGATGATGATGAACATAAAGGGCTATACAAGAGCTTTAAAGGTTAACTGTTACAAAGAAAAAAAAATACACATAAAAGAGTCAACAAGGCAACGGTAAAATAATGAAATTATAAAGTAAAAACTAACAGTTTTAATAAGAAAATACAGAATGTAAAATATTCACAAGAACATAAAGCCATTGTTATAATACTCTACATGGAATATCCGTAGTTATATATATATATATATATATATATATATATATATATATAATGTGATGGCAGTTGTTGTATAGTTTATGTCTGGCTTCGAGATAAGCAGGATTCTAAATAGATGAGGTTAAATTTTTGTGAGTCAGAGAGGTCAGAATGTGATGCTGATGGCAAACTGAGATGATTACCTGTATGGTGTTGCAGAGAGCGTGGGGTGCTACCCACATATCTCTAGCTACATCTTAAGAATTTAAATTGGTAAACAACACAGGACCTCAGAGGAGATGGTAAAAGTTAAGTTTTATCTTAAATAATAGAATGCATATTAGTAGTTGTATGTATATAACATATATACGTATATATATATATATATATATATATATATATATATATATATTGTCCAAGGTTAGTGTAAGTTTTCCTTATGTATACATTATCCATTCTCTTTGAATGATTTCGTGTGTGTGTGTGTGCGTGTACGTGTATGCATTCCTTGGGACCTTTCCCGCGACCAAAGCAAGGTCGGTGACCCATTCAGCACGACCTTCACTTGTGTAGTGCC
>NC_061840.1:22990387-22992887 GCF_019202785.1 Penaeus chinensis
GAGTGTGTAACAGGAAGCCAAACATTCCCCTTTGCGAAGCGACAGAGCGTATCGACCTAATGGGCTGCCATTTGATTGAGGCATGTGGTTGATTTCATTTCGACGCAGAACAAGTGTATTTGATCAAAGCATGTGTAATTACTTAATGATGGAAGGTAGATGAACGAAGATATTCCTCCACTGACACGCAGGGTGACTGGGGTTCGCATCACATATTTGATTTGTGTGTGTGTGTGTGTGTGTGTGTGTGTGTGTGTGTGTGTGTGTGTGTGTGTGTGTGTGTGCGTGCGTGTGCGTGTGCGTGTGTGTGTGTGTGTGTGTGCGTGTGCGCGCGAGCGTGTGTGTGTGTGCGTGTGTGCGTGTGTGTGTGCGTGTGCGCGCGAGCGGGCCTCTCTGTGTTGGTTGGTCTTAAGCGATAAATGATTTTGTGAAGTCGTTACACTTAAGAACCATAAATGCAATTATTACATAATGTCATAAGATAACAAAAGATTTTATATGTCCTTTTAAAGTGAAAAATAAATTCACCTTTCGAAACATTTGAACAACGATCACAACAGGCTTTTATGCGAAAACGTTCATCACTTTTCAATATCTTTTTGCTTTCTATACCTTGCCCGAATTTTTTTAACATTTCCCACCCGGTATCGTTTCCAATTTTCGCTCTGTTTACTCTTTCTTTTCTAATTCCCTCCTTGTTGGATAAAAATAAGGGGGTTCAGCATATTTTTCTTAATATGTCTTTTTCTCTTCCATCTTTCCCCTTCCTGAGAGAATCGGAATGAAAGGGTGATTTGACAATAAAAAACAGTAAAGATCATTGAGGAAAGTTAATACATTTACCCTTATTTCTCAATACATATAAAGTTGCAGTAATTTATATATGTAAACAAAGAAAGAATTAAGTAATACCATTCAATCAATCGTTCAATATTATCCAAGATTTCATCTAATACGATCAATATTTAACATTCAGTTTTCTCGGATCTCATTCCATATATTCAAAATCTAAAAACGCTTTACGAAAGAGTAGATCTGATCAAAAACAGTGGACACCTCCAGTGCGAGGTTATGGATATCAGCCAAACAGCTTCTTAGGAATGGAAGAGGGGCGTAGCTTCAGAGCAGATATGATAATTGGCAACTCTAGTGTTGGCTGCCAGGTCACGCGGCTGCCATAAAGCGAGAATTATTAACTCTTAAAGAAATACGATCTAATTCATAGGGCAAGTCAGCTACATATGCATTTGATGGTAACTTCTAATATAGAGTTTCATAAGAATTCCAGACGCTTTATATATATATATATATGCATGTATAAGCATGTGTGTGCATGTGTGTAGGAGCCCGAGAAGAGCGGCCTACAGAAGTAAGGAGAATAGTCAACTTAGGATGTGAGGCAGACAACCAAAATGTCTTGACTCCTTTATTAAAAGGGTAATAATATTGAAGTGAAGCTGCTACTTCTAAGTGTTGCTCCTTGGTTCATAGCAGGGAGTCTGCCTGTTATCTAGTCTAAGGACGCAAATCGGGTATTTAGCATGTGACAGCCGGTATAGGAGACGGAGGTGTTACATCTCTATATAACTCTTGTGGAAAGAGGACAACATAGCAATGGTATGTCTACCAAGGACGGGGAGATGGATAAACAGATAAATCAGTAAATATAGGTAGATGATGATGGATGTGACAAACAGAATAATATGCAAGGTTATGAAAATTATTTGAAATAGTATAGTTGAATATAACAAGAGGTACGAATAACATAAGCATACATATTTAATGAATATAACATAGATATAGCTGGGTTGCAGCGTGTGTGTGTGTGTGTGTGCGTGTGTATGTATTTTTTTGTGTGTGCGTGCGTGCGTGTGTATGTATGTATCTGTGTATGTATGTGTGTGTGTGTGTGTGTGTGTGTGTGTGTGTGTGTCTGTAATTGTGTGTGTGTGTGTGTATGTGTGTGTGTGCGTGTGTGTGTGTGTGTGTGTGTGTGTGTGTGTGTCTGTGTGTGTGTGTGTGTGTGTGTGTGTGTGTGTGTGTTTGTGTGTGCACCGAGAACATATGATTAATCTCTTAATCTATTTAATAAATGCAGGTCACGCATAACACATTCATTTAGCACATGTAAAATGATCCAATACTCAATGTGGCTTTGGTAAGGCGTGGTTATTCGTGAAGTAACTTACGCCCTAGAAAGAGAGAGAGAGAGAGAGAGAGAGAGAGGGAGAGAGAGAGAGAGAGAGAGAGAGAGAGAGAGAGAGAGAGAGAGAGAGAGAGAGAGAGAGAGAGAGAGAGAGAGAGAGAGAAATAGAGAGAGAGAGAGAGAGAGAGAGAGAGAGAGAGAGAGAGAGAGAGAGAGATAGAGAGAGTGAGAAACTTTTGCCTAATTCCGAACTCGATGCTGGAATATAAAAAACATGCTAAAATCTTTCGTATGTTCCTTGTTTGCAATAATAACATTCTGAAGGTGCAAATATTTGTTTTCTTTTATTTGCTA
>NC_061840.1:23020387-23022887 GCF_019202785.1 Penaeus chinensis
AATGTCAGTTGTATGTTGCATAATATCATCAATTTTCAAAAAAAAATTCTGTAATATCTTCATTGTTGCATATAAATGGGACTTCTGCATTGTTGGTCTGCTTCCGTTTCAGTCTGTTAAATTCCCGTCTTTGCGCCTGATAATCAACACTTCCGAGTGATCCATTGCTTCCTTGTACTTTTGCATCATACCAATATCTTCCTTGAGGAGTTCTCGGTGTTGTTTCTTTGCCTTGAATGACACAATCACAGTTTTCGAGAATTTTGTCTTCAGTGTTACATTTCTGATGGAGTCGTAGTACACTTTCTTTCTTTTCTTTATTTTTTCTTTCATATACCAAGGTGATAATGTCTTAATGCCGAATTTGCTATACCGCACAGCAATTTCCGCCTGCAATCTGAGATTCCGTAATAGTCAGATTATTGCATGGCAAGCTATCTTCTGAGCATCCTTTTAGTGTCTGGTTACCATGTCCTTTTAACGCATAGTATCGAGCAAGAATGTCACTCTTCGTCAGTGGTCTAGGTGGCAAAACATCAATGGCACCAAACTATTTCAGTATACGTGTATCGGCACTACGCAAACCACCACGTCGAAGTGCCATATTGCGACTGACGAGATCGTCACCACAATATAGGCGAGTGAGTAATGTGCATTATTAAGGTAGCACAAGTTTATATGGAAATGCATTATGACAGGGAATCTTTACGGAAGTCCCCAGGAATCATTCGCAATGACCTAAGTTACCCAATGTTTGATTCTGCCATAATGTCGGATGAACCAAAATGCCCTTCCGTGGGTCATGCGGCTGAGGCCGCCGCACCTCATCCCAGCGCCGGAAATGGCATTATACTTTAATAAAAAATTGCGAATAGTAGATACTTTTTGATTTGTCTAATATTTTGCATGTCGTCATTTAAGCATAGTAGGCGCCTGTTTAGCAACTTGCTGAATGATTCTGAAAAAGTCGGATTTATTGAAACACCCTAGTGTGCGTGTGCGTGAGCGTGTGCGTGTGCCTGTGTGTGTGTGTGTGTATGTGTGTGTGTGCGTGCGTGTGTGTGTGTGCGCGTGCGTGTTTGTGTGTGTGTGTGCATATATAGATATATAAATATGTATATATATATATATATATATATATATATATATATGCGTGTGTGTATGTGTGTGTGTGTGTGTGTATGTGCGTGTGTGTGTGTGTGTGTAGGTGTGTGTGTATGTGTGTGTGTGTGTGTGTGTGTGTTTATATACATATGTATACACAACCATATACATATAAATCTATTCATTTATATATCTATCACACACACATACACACATATACACACACACACAGACACACACACACACACACACAGACACATATATATATATATATATATATATATATATATATAGGCAGATGGATAGATAGATAGATGTAAACACACACATATATATATGTGTGTGTGTGTGTGTGAATATACATATATAGCGTGCCGCGGTTCGGCACGCTAACACTTGTGCCACGGCGGCGACTTCCCCTACGACACCTGCGTTTGACTTCTCAAGGCGATATGTCGTTTTCTCGGGCTCGAGCTAACAGTCAGAGCGCAAGCCTTTTTACGACCACCGCGACAGGGAATTGAACTCGGGACCACATGGGCCAGAGTCCAGTGCGCTAACCACTGGACTAACGCGGCAGTTTATATATCTACATACATATATATATGTATATATATATGTATATATGCACAAACATATACACATGTATGTGTGTGCGTCTATGTATGTATGTATATACACGTACATACACACGCACACACCCACACACACACATGTACACACACACACACACACACACACACACACACACACACACACACATACACACACACATACACACACACACACACACACACATATATATATATATATGTGTGTGTTTTTTCAACCGATGGAAAATTGATACCTTTTTCATGATTTTTTAAGTTTGGAAACAGAAAGATGTCGTATGGGGCTAAATCGGGTTGCAAGAACTAGATTTCCATCGAAATTCATGTAGCACAGATCTAGTCTGCCGAGCACCGTGAGCGAATGCTTTCTCTAGACGCAGTTTTCTCTAGACGCATTCATAATAAGCAGATGTAATTGTTTTCTTGCTCTCGAAAAAGTCAAGCAGCAGAATCCCCTCTGCTTCCCAGAAGACCATGGCCTTTCCTCTTGAACGCTCAGATTTTGCTTTGACTGGTCTACTTCCAGCCCTGGGCAGCCACTGCTTTGATTGAATATTGTCCTCGAGATCGCACTTGTAGAGCCATGTTTCATCCCCTATCACAAGTCTCTGCAGAAAAGCTTCAGAGCCCTCATCTTATTTGTTCAAAATTTCCCTTGAGAGAGCTACCCTTGTTTGCTGCTGATCTGTGCGCAACAGCCTAGGGACCCATCGAGCGGAAAGCTTGCTTAGCCCCAAACTCTTCACCAGAATTGTGTGTGCAGGACCCACAGAGATGTTGAATTT
>NC_061840.1:23055387-23057887 GCF_019202785.1 Penaeus chinensis
TGTATATAATATATATACATATATATATATAAATATATATATATATATACACACACACACACATATATATACATTTATACACATATATATATATATATATATATATATATATATATATATATACACATATACATACACATATATTTATATACATTTATAGACATGCATACATACACACATACACAGACATATATATAATGTAAATTAATATATATATATATATATATATATATATATATATATATATATATATATATATATATATATATATATGTATGTATGTATATACATACCCGTACATAGATATTCACACACACAGGTACATATTTATATCAATGCATTTAATGAAATTTCACATACAACTGATATATGGCCATAACTTTCACCATAGCCATTCATATACCTTATATACAAGTTAATATGAAACATTTGACCCAGTATATGAAGTGAGTCAAGCTGGGAAACTCCCGTAAAACACTGCACGGAGACACTTAACCCCGGGGTCTTTATAATATTCATAAAAGTTTTATATAAAAAAGGGATGTAATCATGTTAATCAGTCTCTTTGGGAAAGTTCGGATGAAACAAGCTTTATCTATTTTTTTCTTTATATCACCGGGAAATTATGCACTTTCTATTTATTACCCACTCGATTTCTGTTCATTTTTGGATCAAATTTCTCTTTAAGAACCAAACAAAAGAGTAATGTTTTTTTTTTTTGTTTTGTTTTGTTTTTTGTTTCCGAGAAAATATATCTTTTATCATAACACTGGACATGGAGTAATATTTCACCATACATTATTTTTTTCCATAATTATCCCTTCAAATATGAAACTTCATTTACTAGCAATCTGCATCACTATAAATTATGACACGAAAAAAAAAAAAAAAAAAAAAAAAAAAGGAGTGATTTTCCTCGAGCACTTCTCACTATGTGGAAAGCGAAGGAATACAAAAAAAAAAAAAAAAAAAAAAAAAAATATTGAAATAGAAATCAGAAGTAAAAGCACCTAGTTGTTTATCTTGATCGGCGCGGAGTTGGTGTTGAAGGCGGTCTCGAGGGTGGGCGTGTCCCTGGTGGTTGTGGGCGGGTAGAGTAGGCGGGGCGAGGAGGAGGCCTCCCTGCCGAGGCCAATTCCGCCGCCCGTGCCTCGCGAAGGAGGGCGTCGCCCCCCCTCGCTGTAGAGCATGGTCATCCCCCACTGGTCCCGTCGCGGTCTACCTGCCGGAGGAGGCGGCTGACCTTAACCAGGAAGTGAGGCCACGCGGGCGTGCGGGCGTGCGGGCGCGGGGCTCGGGGCGCCCGTGCGCTCACGCGGGCTTGCTCTTAAACACACGCACAAGCGCATACACATACATACAAGATTCAACATGATTGAAATGCAAGTTTAATTGATTTTGAGTGGAGTAAAATAAGACTCTTAGTTTGAGAAAAACAATATTAAACACACACACACACATATATAAAAGCACACACATCCGAAAGAAGAGAGGTCAGAGGGAGAAGAGACAAGGAGAGTAACTAGGAAAATGAAAGAAAAAAAGAAGAGAAGAAAGGAGATTACAAAGAAAGAGGGAAGATGAACGAAGCAGAGAGGAAGAGAAAAATTAATAGGTGGAAGGAGTAAGTAAAAAGAAAGAAACATGCAGATAAAGAGGTGAGTGAAGGAGAAAGATGACTGCACAGAGTAAAAGAAAGAGAGAAAGGAGAGGAAACATAGAAGCGGAAGGACTCAAAGCTGGCAAAATCCCAAAACAGACAAATGAGGATAAAGCAAGACAAAGCCGAACAGATTGACAAGTAGATAAAGGCACAAACAGACAGAGACAAGGACAAACAAAGACAAATACAGACAGACAAAACAAGGACAAACAAACACAGTCTGATGAAGACATAGAATAGATGACGGCAGAAACAAACAGACAAAGTAGCACAAAGAAAGAGGAAAGCAGAGAAAATAACACAAAGACACGCAAGGCCGGAGGAAGGGGGCGGGGGCCTTACCACACGACAGCATCCTTTTGAAGGCCCGGCGGAACTTGACGGAGAGAGCGTTGTACAGGATCGGGTTGATGGCACTGTTGGCGGGGGAGGAGGGAAGGGGGGGGGGTAAAGGGGAGGGTACGGGGAAAAGGGAAGGATGTAAGGGTTAGGCAGGGTGGGTAGGGAGAAGGGAGGAGGATGTAAGGATAAAAGAAGGTGGGAAGGGGGAAGGGGAAACGGAAAGGGGTTGGGAAGAGGGAAGCGGCGAAGGGGTGGGGAGGAGAAAAGTAAAGGGTGTAGAGAAAGTAAGATATGTCGGGTGTGGAGCAAGGGTAAAGGGAATGAGGGTGGGCGAAAGGGAGAAGGGCGTAGAGATAGGAAGGGGGAGGAAAAAGGGGGGTGAAGGGGGTGGAGGGGGTGGAGGGGGTAGAGAGGACAGGGAGGGATAGAAAAAAAGGGACATCCGATAAGTTAGAGACGGGTCTTTGTGAAGAGAAGCTAATTTACACATATTGA
>NC_061840.1:23095387-23100387 GCF_019202785.1 Penaeus chinensis
CCCTCTCTCGCTCGCTCTTTTCTCTTCCTCCTTTTTCTTCCCCTTTCTCTCTGTCAATTCCCTTTCTGTCTGTCCGTTTGTTTGTCTCTCTCTCTCCCCTCTCTTTCCTTCTCATTCTCTCTCTCTCTCTCTCTCTCTCTCTCTCTCTCTCTCTCTCTCTCTCTCTCTCTTTCTCTCTCTCTATCAGTTACATATTTTACTTCAATTACAAATCTATCACTTTTGTTTGTGCTGCTGCTGCTCTCTCTCTCTCTCTCTCTCTCCCTCTCTCTCTCTCTTTCTCTCTCTCTCCCTCTCTTTCTCTCTCTCTCTGTCTCTCTCTCTCTGTCTCTGTCTCTCTCTCTCTCCCTCTCTTCCTTTTTATTACTATCACCAACTCTAATCTTCTACCTACCAACCTATCTATCAATCTATCCATCTACTTGTCTGCCTGTCTAATATATGTCGACCTATCTGTCTAGACAACTATCCGTCCACTAGCTAGCTAACTATGTTTATCTATCTCTCTTTCACCCTATTTCCCCATGAGAATATCTTTCACCTTTTCGTATTAATATACCCAACGGAATCACAAAAGATATTGGAAAGTGATAAAAGAATATGCTAATATCTTAACAGTTTGCAATTTTCCTAAATACTCGGAACACACACGCATTCGCGAGATAAGCATATAGATGTATAGAGGAATAGAGGGACAGATAGATAATAGATAGATGGCAGACATATAGACAGACAGACAGATAGATAGATCGATAGATCGATAGATAGATAGATAGATAGAGAGAGAGAAAGAGAGAGAGGAGAGAGAGAGAGAAGAGAGAGAGAGAGAGAGAGAGAGAGAGAGAGAGAGAGAGAGAGAGAGAGAGAGAGAGAGAGAGAGAGAGAGAGAGAGAGAATCATAATAATGATAATAATGAGAGATAATTTAGTTTTAGTTTTGGTGTGACAGGGTGTCTGTTTATATTTGCTTCTAAATTAACCCCTGTGTGCAAGGAACACCCGCAGTGAGTGAGTAAGTGAGAGAGAGAGAGAGAGTGAGAGAGACAGAGAGAAACAGAAACAGAAACAGACAGACAGACAAAAGAAGGAGGAAGAGAACGAAGGAAACCACACGATATCGAACCCAAGAAGCTTGACTTAGCACTTACGTCATCCGCGAATTTGCTTGTAGATTCTTACGTAGGCGTTATTCAGTAAATCTTACGTCACGAGCAGTAATACTGTACCAACTTCTCGCCTTCCATTATCTTCTCTCAACTTATGCAACCTGCTTATGGGTGTTGTAACAAGCAATGGGGATGTTGTGGAGGGTGGAAGGACAGATGGATGGAGATGTATTTGAGTTATTAATACTAAAAGGTTTAATTGAGGACGTCTTTCAATTCTGAGATTAATCTGTCCTCATTTCATACACTAGAAGTAACTCGGAATATATATCTTCTCTCACTCTATTTTTTTCTTCTTTCTCTATCTCTCTCCCCCCCTTCTTCGTCGCTCTCTCTTTCTCTTTCTCTTTCTCTCCCTCCCTCCATCGATTTATATCTATCTATCAAGATAGGAAGACAAACACAATAATGTTTAGATGAAAAGGAAAGCAGCTGCAGTAAGAAATGAAGGAATATCGTTTCATATCTGACTGTGGCTTTTTTCCTCTTCTTTCTGTCTCTCTCTCTCTCTCTCTCTGTCTCTGTCTCTCTCCTCTCTCGCTCTCTCTCTCTCTCTCCCCCCCCCTCTCTCTCTCTCTCTCTCTCTCTCTCTCTCTCTCTCTCTCTCTCTCTCTCTCTGTATATATATATATATATATATATATATATATATATATCTTTTTTACTCTCCCAATCTCTATACATTCCCCCCACCACTCTCTCTCTCTCACTTTATCACTCTCTTTCTTTCTCACTCTCACTCTGTCTACACCCCTCCTCTCTTTCTCTCTCCTCCCAGTTTTATTATTACTATTATTTGTTTATTTGTTTTACCCTTTTTCATCAGATTCTGTTTTAAGTTTTAAAGTGTGTTAAGACTTAGTGTGTGAGCATATGTTTTAGTATTATTATTGTTATTATTTTATCACATTTAGCTTTCATCCTTTGGTTTGTAATTTTTATATTCAACGCTTACTTAGCTCTTATCTTTTACTGATGTTTCCCTTAGTTCTGTCAATACTTTGTTATCATCGTTTTTTATTCAGTTGTCCGCATACATCCTTTTTTTCTTCCTATTTTTACCTTATATGAGCCGTAATTATCTATAATTATTTCTGCAATTAAGCAACTCAATCATATTGCTTAAAAGTGGTAGCGGTTAAGGCGAATCGCAACCTGTAAAAGAAAAGACAAGGATGACAGAATAATAATAGATAGATAGATAGATAGATAGATAGATAGATAGATAGATAGATAGATAGATAGATAGATTTATACATGTTTATAAATTCATATATATATATACATATTTATGTATATATATGTATATATATCCACATATATATGTATATACATGTATATATATATATATATATATATATATATATATATATATATACATATATATATATATATATATATATATATATATATATATATATATATATATATATATATATATATATATATATATATACACACACACACACTCACACATTCACACACATACGTTCACAGTATGCTTGGGAGAATTGGTGCGTGTATATATATATACACGTGTGTTTGTTTGTGTGTATGTCTGTGTAGCTTTTTATGTGTGTGTGTGCGTGCTTACAGTTTTGCAGGTTTTAAAATCAATACACTTTCCCTGACATGTTTTCCACCCATCAAGCCAAATGAAAATTCCTTCAGTAATTTTAGCGGCCGCTTTTACGATACAAATACTCCCTATCCTTTACGCAGGATGACATGTACTGAATAGGGTGTTCGGGAGAGAGAGAGAGAGAGAGAGAGAGAGAGAGAGAGAGAGAGAGAGAGAGAGAGAGAGAGAGAGAGAGAGAGAGAGAGAGAGAGAGAGAGATTGAATAAGATAATGGTAATACAACAGAAAAAATATTCTATATGATT
Source organism: Penaeus chinensis (assembly GCF_019202785.1). Classification (NCBI taxonomy): domain Eukaryota; kingdom Metazoa; phylum Arthropoda; class Malacostraca; order Decapoda; family Penaeidae; genus Penaeus; species Penaeus chinensis. The sequence goes on from NC_061840.1 coordinate 23,098,441, forward strand.
ATAAAGGAGATATAGAAAATAGATACACAGGTATATAGATAAACAAATAAATATACATATAGATAGATAAATAAACAGACACACATATTTGCAAACAGATAATCAAATAGATATCTAGATAGAAAAATAGATACATATATAGAGAATAGATACATAGATAGATAGACAGAAGAATATGTAAATAGATAGATATGCAGATAGATAGTTAGACAGATAGATTAATAGACACATATATAAACAGACGTATAGGTAGACTTAGTGTTAATGGTAAGAATAAGAGGAGAGATCCAAGAGAACGTTGAAAGAGGCCAGTATAGGCTCAAGGAAAAGAAAAGGAAAAGAATGGCTATATCTATGCTCAGAAAAAATAGTGTAAGGGCAGTAGGAATGCAAAGAAATGTATATCTTTGTAGACTTTCAAGAGGCATTTTGATACAGTGGACCATGACGGGAAAGATTTGAAATTAATTACAAACGTGTTTTGGGACCAAAGAGTTGTTTGCGAGTGGGCAAAAGGAGAACAGACTACATAGCTAAAGATACGTAAGAAGACGGACAGACAAACAGACACACAGACATATGTATGCAAATAGAGTGCTACAGGCAGACACAGGTATAAAAGAGGGCAAATCAAGCAATCCGTAGAACAAGCACAAAGCATATCTGGTTTTCCAGAGAGAGAATGGAGAGGAGATGAATGGAGATAAACACACACACACACACACACACACACACACACACACACACACACACACACACAGAGAAAGAGAGAGATAGAGAGAGAACAGTGCAGACAGAACTGATAAATATGTAAAAGAAAAGAAAAGAAAGAAAGGGATTTAGATTGAGAGACAATAGATTGATAGATTGATAGACAGATGTAGGTTGAGATATCGTTATCATTATCCATATATTATTCTTTATTATTTACATACTATTTTATTATTATTTATGTATTATTTATTTTATCTATAATAAATGATAATGATGCTTAAATGACCCTGATAAAAAAAAAAAAAAAAAAAAAAAAAGCCGTTATAGAAGTTCACACATAAGCGTAGTTATCCGCTATTGCTCAGTAACACTGGCCACTCTCTGGTGAAGATTCCGATCATGTCACTATTGTTTGGGGCGACAACTAGCGCGGGATCTCTACCAAAACATAATCACTTGGTCCCTGTCCTACTTGGAACCCATATAAACTACTTAAAACACAATCCGCTTGTCACCGTTCCCGTAATCCTGATGACAATCCGATTAACCAATAAAACGAGTCACCGACAAATAAACAAATACAGGCAAAGGATAAACCTTACAGGGTATAGTGTAAATGCCGGAAGAAGACTCAAGAGCACCACTAGTCACATTATGCTTAACCAAAGTATTACGCAACGTGTTCGGATATATAAAAACAATGTCAATTCCAGCGCCTTTAAACAAGTGTCGTTTCTCATCGAGGGACGGGTTATACGGAATAATCAATAGATTATTGTCACTATCCTGTTGAGTATTACGGGAATGAGTATAAAATTTCCATTTTGCAGGTGAACGTGCCTGATTTAAGGAAAATCGAGGATATCCTAATTTCGAAAGGGTTTCAAATATGACGTCGAGTTCTCGATCGATAAATTCAGTATCACAAATCCTATATGCCCTGAGAAACATGGACGATACTATTGACTTCTTAACATACAACGGGTGATTCGAGAAAAAAATCAAGGTAATTAGGTTTAAGGTAAACCGAAAATTTAAGTGAACCATTTCATTAAATAAGAGGACGTCGAATCTTCCCATTCTACTTTAAAATTGATAGTACGCGCGAGGTTGTCGAGTTTCCTGAAAAAAAAAAAAAAGAATCATCGAAGTCTGAACGGTTAACTTGCCTCACAGATAAAATATCATCAACATAACGAAACCAAATCGTGTAGGGAGGGAGAATAGACGGAA
>NC_061840.1:23110387-23125387 GCF_019202785.1 Penaeus chinensis
GGAGATTAAATGTGAAATAGAACTCCATGAGAATCAAAGTGTGCAATGTAAGATTCTCCATTAACAATTAAAATGTAATGTTTCATTATTGACATCCTGTGGCGAGGTGTAAGAGTGTTAACCACGAATAACTCATTATAAACTCCCTTTTCTTTCTTGCAGGCGATTGATCTGCTAAAAAACAATCTCCCAAAACATATCCTCTCCTGAGAAATTACGAACAAATTGAATTTACCTCATACCACTTTATTATGCTCTGATATATGTACCACTCCGCGATCGTTATCGATATGAATTAAACTTTGTGTATCTCCTACTAGGAATAAAACACTAGTCGAATCATGCGGTTGTGATAGTTCAACTCCAATCTAGAAACTTCCAGAATTTTCAGTGGCTATTGCACCCAGCAGTTTTTCAAATCATTTTACCGTTTACAAATCCTTCTCTATCGAGTGAATGACCCTTTTCTAAACCTAGTACATCCAGTGAATGACAATACAAGATAGAACACTGCATTCGGAACTTTGTGCTTATATTGTACACAGAGGTTTTATTGACAGTGACAAACATATTCATTGTATAGTCCCCTGCATATGCCCTCATGTCAACCATAAACAGGAATTATTTTTCAGGAATGGTTGAACCCCGTGGCCTGTCAATAGCAAGCTGTGTCTGGCGACTCGGCATGACATAAATTTTGTAGAGCGTCATACTAAACACATAACTGAGAGGACTGTGTTGAAAAGATCTGCCAAGTGCTTTTCTTGCAGAATCTTTAGGCTTCAACGTAGTAATATGAAGCGTGCAGGTGTCAATTTTGCCCGGATTAAGAGCTGATGTTCCAGGTTTTGTGTTAACAACAAACTTGTTGGCAGCAAACTCAAGCCGTATTCTCATAGATGCGTTATCTAAAAGATACATATCTATTGTTACTACATCCATTAATAATGGTGTCATAAAATGAAATCCACATATGAAATAATTGTGTGCAACGTTTCGCGGTAAGTCAGAAGGCTCGGAATATTGCATATATCTCCATAGAGTGTCTTTCAGTGACGGTGCCATACCCGTTATTAAACGTACATACGATTAGAAATGTTATAGTGGATTTTGTTCTACTTGCTGACGGTTAAAGTACACAAATACAGACTTAATTAGCGAGTGCATTATTGTCCTGCTGGCCACCTAAACTCGGCGTAATTATCAGTAATTGATCCGTTTATCGCGGCATTTAATGGTAATACATCGACTTCCGAGTGTTTTTCTATCCCAGATTCGACCATGCGCACCCTCTTTACCCGTGGGAATATGTAGCTTACCCTTAGTAAGACGGTGTCCTTTTACGTTCAATATTGTTGTGCACAGCAACAAGGCAGGGTTATAACTGACTAAATCAGAGAAAAGACACCTTTTTCTTTATAGTTTGAACAACTTGGGAGAATCTTATTTTCGTTTTCTGCGCCCCCCCCCCCTCCTCCCCCTCTCATCGCTGTGGCGCCTACCTGCTTGATAGTGTCCACGCCCCTTCTTTTCATAGAAGACTTTAGATTGGTCTTTCCCTCTCTCAGATCATCCATAATACCCGAACCAAAATCAAGGAGTGCAGGCTTAACAAGTTTAGAAACAAAGGGAATTAACCTCTTGCTTATATCACCAAGAATCGAAACCAATCCCACTCCTCTTTGATAATGATTGTTGGTATAATATATGCCAAGATCTCTTAAGTCCCATCTCGAACAGGTTTAAGCAATGCTTCCGGTCGTTCAAAAACACCATAAACCCGTCTACAGTGGGAAGACGTTCTTTCCTACACGATGAGTACTGTGTGCCATGTCTTCCCTGTAACCTATAATCAAACAAGACGGAGCGACGTTCCGTTGTAAAATAAGCAAAAACGAGAGCGTGCGATGTTTATATGTCCATGACTTAGCGAGGTCTTACATGCAGTATGAGCGTAACAGAATGACCTTCCTCGAAAATTTAAGGATATCGATTCTGATCTGTAATGCGCACACCCACAAAATTTCTAGTCTTGTCTAAAGGCTGTTTATAGAGTGGAATGTATATGGATGTTAAATTTCGAAACGTATTAATGTCACTTTTGAGAGAGCATTGTTTTTTTTTTTATCACATACATAAACAAGTTGAATAGCAAAATCATAATTTGCCATGATGCTGTAATGTTGTTCTGGGTTACAAAAATAACCATTGTGACCTCATAATCCAAAGAAGGATCTAATATTAACGGAGATATAACATTTTCAAATGTGTGCGATGTATTGTATGGAAAAATATTTTTAGAAGCATTACTCGTAATGTATGTATATTGGTGACGGTGGCTGAGAACAGACAGAAAGCTCCTTTACACATTTTTCATTTTTATAAGAAAGGTGTAGAGGTTAATAAAAGTAGGAATACACTCAACTTACTTGCATTAGTGACTAAATGCAACAAGATATGACATTACAAATAAATACAACAAACTTAAAGGAAAAAAAACAATTGTTATTATTATTAGTTGACATCTTCCGACTTCTATCGCTTCGTCGCCCTCTCATCTGTGAGCAATTCCGTCATCGTCATCATTATTATCATCATCGTCATCATCTTCATCTTTATCGCCTTCGCTGCGCGTGCGATGTCTATTACATATGTCAGGTCCTGTTAGAACACGTGATTTCTGATTTATTAACAAGACAATTTTTTAAAAGCATAGAGCGAACGGTAAAAATTTGGATGAAAACAACACACGATCGACTCAAACTATCGCCTACTTTCCAACAGGGAATAAAATCACATTAGGATCCAGTACATTCTGTAGTAGCAATTTCATTTTATTCCAGCGGTTTCCCAGGTCCAAAATGAGTAATAAGGTATATGACTGTGGGCACGTTAGTAGCTGTTCCTCACTCTAACGGTTCCTGTTTGGCATCGACTGTCGTAATTGCTCTCGAGGTGGAAAACATCCGTCTTCGGCATCTATAGAGATCCGCATTTTTAACACACCTGAATTAGCATATGCAGTCTTCCCGCGTGCACTAGCTTTAAACAGACTGCAGTTTTCTTGCTCAGCTCAGGATGGAGAATGCTGCCCTTGCGTAAGATGAGAGTGTATAGTTAATGGGGCGGTGTTCATTGAGGTCCGGAATTTTACATATTTTTAGGCTCTCCTACAACGATGTGATGGTGTAATGTTTATACTGCGCGCGGTAAAATCGTATCATCTCCTTTAGTAGTTCAGGCGTTTGTGTTCGAGATGATGCATCATTGCTACCAGTGTTGGCTAGAACTTTGCTGCAGCTGCTGCTGCTTCTGCTCCGCGAATATGCAGCGCTATGAAATTCATCGTTTTTGCTCATGCTTGCATACCTGCTAACCCAACATGCCGAAAAGCCACGTTTTATCCTGCATAGTGAGCATAAGTAAGGGTTCAAACGCATCTTTTTCTGCATGGGTTAAAAGGTAACCGCAGGTGCCAGTTTCATGTTCCCACCTGCATTATAGACTCCTTCCGTGAGAAATCACTTGGCAATCAGATTACGCACATACTCGCGAGGTATCGGAGCAAAGTTGAATAATAATCTAAATATTTTTTTCCGAGAGAAAACGAGAACGACAAAGATGCCATATACTTATTTACTTCGAGTATAGTCAACTTCGAGAATGGCGCTTGTATCTGCCCAAACTCATCCCAACAGATCTGAGGCTGCCATCGATAAAACTCCTGTTGAGAAACAAGCAAAGGATTTGACAATTTAGTTTAGTCTTTGGTCTTTGCAGAGCCGCAGATGGATGAGGTACAACCGATGTGTCATGACAACATTTGAAATTGCAATATTCATGTTCATCTTTCTTTTCCCTCACTGCCCCACATCAAACAGTTAAAGGTGAAAGCTACTAAAGCACTTAGTATTTTGCAGGTTCTTTGACACCTATCTTAGGGTGCTGGCCGCACAACGCTTCTGCGGCTTTACCGAGCGCTTATTCATAGTAAATTTGACTATAGATGTGAGGCTTATTCATCTGCAACTCCTACTGTTCTCTGGATGTTGGACTCAGTTTATAATGAAACTCTCAGATTCTGCACAGGGGCCTTTCTTTACCTGTGGAGTCCCTATATGTTGAGAGTGGAGTACCACCTCTTTCATTATACCGGAAATACATGAACCTGATTTACTACACGAGACTACAAAGGATTCTGGGATCTCCTACATCCAGATAGGTTTTCAACCGATTCTATGTTAAGAGGATGAGGAATCTTGTGGAAGATCTTAATTTAAATCTCACTAAGGTTCTGGCTGTTGGAACTCTCCAATTCCCCCCTTGGACCAATCATATCGAGCTGAATTTCGTCGGAAATGGGAAAAGGGAGAGATCCGAAGCAGAAGTCAGAGAGGTATTTCTTCAACATACTTCTAAGTACCAAGGATAATATGCAATATATACAGATGGTTCAAAATCTGAAAATGGTGTGGGCTTTGCAGCAGTAAGCAGAACAACAGAAGTGAGCAGCCTCGATCTTTACTGCTGACTTACATGCCATCCTTGCAGGAGTCAAGATGACTAGAGATTATGCAAGACATTCTGTTGTAATATATTGTGACTCTTATGCATTGCAAGCAATCAAGAGCTTAAACTCATCACATCCAGTGGTAAGGGAGGTTCAAGACGGGCTTCAACTGATGTCTACATGATAACTGTGTTGGGTGCCAGCACTTGGTATCAACTGCGGCTCAGTCTTGTGATGCACATTTTCCTCTTTCACATGCTGACTTGAAACCCAGCATCAAGAATTGTCTTCGAGATAAATGGAGGGAACAATAGAGGCATACCTCTAGAAACAAACTGTGAGAGATTAGAGATGACCTTGGCAGTTGGGTGACCAGCATCCATCCCAACTGACCAGTAGAAGTTGTATTAACAAGGCTGAGAATCAGGCACACAAGACTGACTCATGGGCCAATTATAGCTAATAATGAAGCACACTATGAAGAATGCCAAGAACCACTAATGGCCACACATATAGTGGACAGATGTGCAACATTCTTAAACCAAAGACGTATGTATTTGTCTCCCCCATATAGACTAAGAAATGTTTTGGGGGAGGATTGTGAAATAGGTCTTATTAGTTTCTTTAGGGAGACTAATATTTTCAATAAAATTTAATTATGTTTATGCAATAATTTTAGGCATTTAGAGCATTTAGAGCATAGTGTTAATTCTTTGATTTTTAAATATAATATTTATTGTTATGACATTTATTGATAGATTTTTAACATTTGAAAATCTTAATGTTTCAGTCTAACAAGGTGTTTGCCGCTAATGACTTTAGCTCAGTTAATAATAATATGACGAGAAACATAGGTTTCTAACTACCTATAAATCGCTAGTGTACGGCCACCCAGACATTAAACCTCTGTCCACAGTGAGGGAAAGTTAGGAAGAGGAGGAGACGCCGGCTGTGGTGGCGGAGGGAACGGGTGGTGTGCCCGCGATCAGTGGGCATGCGAGGGAGTAAGAAGAGGCGAATACAAAAGCAATGATGGCGACGACGCCGATGAGCAAAATATTAAATCACTTATGGGGAAGACAGCTCTATCATGATTCTACTCATTTTCCGTGTCTTGCCCATGCTAACGGCATTGCTACGGGAGTGAACACGGCTCAGCAACAACAATAACAATAAAAACGACAACGACAACGACAATCATCCAGAGAACAGTGGGAGTTGCAAATAAATAAGCCTCACATCCCTAGGAAACTTTACTACACATAAGTGCTCGGTCTGCATGTGTCTTTGCACATCCTGTGAGCTTCCTCCTAAGCAGTGCATTGTAAAGTCATCCACATACAGATTACATGAGACAGTACTTGGAACGACCTTTATAATGTCATTAATAGCAATAGTAAACAGGGTCACGCTTAAGACACTCCCTTTCGGGACACCTTCCAACTGATCTTCCAGGTTAGAGAAACTGTTTCCCGTCCTCACTCTAAACTTTCTGTCAGCAAGGAAGCTTTATATGAAAGTAAGTAATGCTCCTCTTAAACCAATTTCATACAGCTTCATGAGTATACCATGCTTCCAAGTGGTATCATAAGCCTTTTCAAGGTCAAAAAAGACTATTATGTGACGTTGTGCAAAGGAATTCTTTATAGTAGTTTCCATCCTCACAAGTCCATCTGTGGTCGATCTCAATTTTCTAAACCCATATTGATATGGGTCAGAACGTTTTCCTTTTCTAGCAGCCATGTCAACCTGAAGTTTACCATTTTCTCCATCAACATGCCGATACAGCTGGTGAGAGAAATTTGTCGTTAATTCCCTGGTATGGATGCATCCTTGCCAGGTGTACTGATAGGAATGATTATAGCCTCTTCCCATTGGATAGCACTGAGCTCTCCCTATAGATCCTATTGAATAGGTCTAATAGGAACTTTTGAGAACTCTACAGTGAGATATCATATAATATGGAATATCGTCCCTTCCTGGGGCAGTCTTAGGGCAGAGCTTCAAAGCAGAGTCCATCTCCTTGTGCAAAAATGGCAAGTTGTAGGGAAGTTCTGCTGCAGTCCCACTGAAGTACGACATTGGGTGTCGTTCCTGTTCAGCCCAAAGAGTGGAGAATCGGCTAATTTGCACAATATTTTTTGTCTGAAAGGATTATGGGATCTATCTTCAGAGCAGGTGGTAACATGGATGTGCTCTTTCCGGCGATTGTATGCACCTTGTCCCATACCCATGCCAAGGGGGTCCCAGAGTTAATCGAGGAGACATACTGTTTCCATGACGTTCGTCTAGCCTCCTTTAGCACTCACCTTGTCTTTCTATAATGAATCAAGGTTCCATTGTTGGACGTCGTTTCAACTGCCTAAATGCAGTTTTTCTTGCTCTGACAGCTTATTGGCATTCAACAGACCACCATGGTACTGGAGGTCGACGGTACTGCCCGCTGATTTTGGGAATGGATGCTTCTGCTGGAAGGTGATATGAAGAGACCCCAATTATCATGCTACCATCTTGCTGTGGGGTGATGCGACGATCACGTTGACATACCTCAACTATCTTAAAAATATCCAGATCCATGATTGATACACCATCAATGGTCCTCACTACTAGGTATTTACTCTATGATACTCTTTCTTATTTGCCAGTTAAGATTTCCTTAATGGAGTGAGGAGGACTTCTTCTTACCTGGTTTGGGAGCTCAGGAACCTTTGGAAGCTAGTGAGGTTCCAGAGTGATAACATGTGAAGTTCTAGAGGGATTGGCCGGCCTTTTCAGGGGTTTCATTAAGCATCTGCCAAAAATGCTATTGGAAATTGTCTTAAAGCATAACTGCTATACTTTGTCGGTGGCTTCGTGGCAGGCTTTGATATTTATCCTACGAGAATTCATAAACCTTATGCACTTGTTTTACCACTACCCATAATTTGATTAGCAGCTTTAGATGTTACAGTTGAACAAGGTAATTCTCTTGAGGAAGGTATGATGCCACCAACTTTTCATTCTTTGGAACACGTCTGTTCTGTGACATTGAGAGCTCTTTATTATATGGGGACAGGTCTTTCTTATATCCATGTGGTGGACAAGGAGGAGAACCTCATTAGTTTTACTGGCCACTTCGGAGGACACTCACAGATCAACGTCCACCCAGTGACAATTTCCAAATACATCCATAAGTAGTTTTTTTCGGACATCACTACAACGTATAGACTGTTAAAGTCTAGATAAAAAAATAATTATGCATCTTTTCTTTTTTTTTAGGGCTAAAGCAGGGTTTGACAAGCGGGTTACTTGCCACTATATGAGGTTGAACACACGTTAGTCCTTCTCTCACCGAGTACTCAATTTTGCACGCCAATTCAGGGTCTGAGATAAGCTTTTGTTCAGCTTTTATTTTCAAGAATGCATCAATAACATATCCTGGTAGGCTGATGTAATTATTCTTTTTGACAAGTTTAAACCTACACTTGTTAAACATGTCAGCTAGCAGACCCACATCCACACGCAGGTAGCAATCGGCATAATCCCTGAGTGTACGACATTTGGCGGCTTCCGATACTTTCATTGCATTCTCGTATTCCTCCTTTGTTGCCATCTTTCCTGTGAGAGAACTATATGAATGTTCTATTGGAGGGGAAGGAAGTATCTTCAACCTTCTTAAGGTCAGTAGGGTACTCGTAAGGGAATATACCTTTCCTAGTCAGGAATAATATCCGGGCTTCTTTCGACAGTTGTTGCATGAGGCGGTTTTCCAATGGGCGACTGCTCTCGATGTGCGTCTTGGCGAGGGAAAACTGCCACTCATAAATGCCATGGTATCAAAGAATTTCAGATTATTAACCCAATACCGACTGAGAGTTTACTTTACTAATTGTATTTACACATAGATGACCCCCCTAACGGAAGCCGCCTTGCCGCGGTGGGGGGGCTTGAGGTCCCAATGAACTGGTGAGCCGGACCAGAGGGCTACCCATTCTGGAGGGGTCACCAGTGAGGAATGAGACAAAATCGCATCCTGGTGCACCAAGGCCTATGAGAGGGATGGTGCACCCACCCCTGGTTCATTCCATCTTGGGCCAGGGAAAACTCTCCCACGTGTGTTTGCCGTGCGTGGCGTCCTGTATTATCAGGAGACAGGAGTCCTGGAGGTTGAGCGATGCTGCTAGCAACACACCTCTTTGGTTCTCTATTCTGGTTAGACGGGTGGCTTGATCAAGGCCCGGTCAAGTCAATCGGCTGGTCAAATATGGCTAGGATCAAACAGGCACTGTCTAGTCGGTAGCGCACAGGTCCCGCGACTACCATCAGCACTGTAATAGTGATTGCGTATATTTCCTCACTACCCCTGTGGCTGTTGGAAAAATTTGAGTCCCGACTATAGCTTCCCCTTGTTGGACTCCATGGTGGGTGGGGGGGTGAGGAAATGAAGATTTATAATTTGTATGATTTCTGCAAATTTACTAAGAACTTGCTCTCTCCCTGACGACCTTCGCAATCCCCCGGCCAATCCATCTAGAACATCACATATTGTCACTCTGGAACCTTACCAGATTCCAAAGGGCAAGAATGGGAATCGTAATGGTTCACGAGCTCCCAAACCAGGTAAGAAGGAGAAAAGTCCTTCTCAATCCATTAAGGAAATCTTACCTGGTAAATATGAAAGTGTATCATATAGTAAATTTCTAGTAGTGAAGACTATTGATGGCATATCTATCATGGATCTTGATAATTTTGAAGTACATCGGAATATAGTTGAGGTATGTCAACGTGATCCTCGCATAACCCCACAGCGAGATGGTAGTCTGATGGTTGAGGTTTCGTCACCAGACGAGAGTTACCGTCTGCGTATAATATGCGACATTCCTGGGGCTCAAGTCTCATGTTCTCCTCACAAAACCCTCAATCAGTGTAGGGGAATTGTCTTTTCCCGAGACCTGATGAGGAGTAACTGTTAGAAGAACTAAAGAATTATCATGTAGTGGCAGTAAAACGTTTTAAGAAGAAAGTTGATGGTTTAGAACAGTCGACACCAGCTCTTCTTCTAATTTTTGAATCGTTAGTCCTACCTGAATCAGTTAAATTGGCATGGTACCACCTCAAGGTAAAGCCATATGTGCCCAACCCTATGCGGTGCTTCCACTGCCATGGTTATGGTCATGGAGCCAACACTTGCCGTTTTAAAGAAAATGGACAACCAAGGGTATGTGTGAAATGTGGTACAACAGGTCATCAAGGAGATAACTGTCCAGGTCCAATATGCTGTTACCACTGCAAAGAGATCATGAAGCTTCTTCTAAGCAATGTAAAAGGTACAAGTTTGAAAAAGAAGTATTGGTAATAAGGAGCAAGGAGACAGTTTTGCAGAAGCAAAGCGACGTGCTCGTGTGCTGTTTGCACAGCCGGGTAAGTCCTTTGCCTCAGTTCTAGCCCATCCTCCTTCCCGCCATCCCTTACCAACCAATACTTCTAACACCACACACACTGCCACTACCTTTAAACCTCAGTCCGCAAATGCTGAAAGTGCCTCTGGTGAGTTGCACCAGAAACGGAGTAGGAGTGAAGGGTCTATTGAGGAGACTCCTCCTCCCAAAGTAAGGTCTTTGGAGCCATCAGTTAAGGCTTCAGAGGCCTCAACGGTGACAGCTTCAGCTGCCACCACATCCACGGGGGCCTCTGTTGCTAGGCAGAATCCCCCTAAAGTAAAGGCTCAGGAACGCCATTTGCACAGGCAGAGGAATCCTGAGCCTGTTCAAAAGACTCTTCATAGAGTCGGGTCTTTGGAGCCACCAGACAGGGCTCCTGAGGCTACCACATCCACAGGGGCCTCCGCTGCTAGACAGAATGCTCTTGAACCGAAGGCTCAGGTCCGTCCTTTGCCCAAACAAAGAAATTCTGAGCCTGTCCAAAGGAAGCCTGTGAAAACTAGTTCCAAAGTTAAACAACCCATCAACAGGTACTCCCAAGATGCTGGGAAGGGACAGCCTAAAGGTGTGGGGCGGGCCTTAACCACAGGTGCTGCCAAACACCTTATGAAGTAGTTTGTCAACCTGAAGAACTGGATACCCTAATCCAATGGAATTGTCTAGGAATTCATGCAAAATGGGAAGAACTACAACATCTGATAGCTTCATGTAATCCAGTTTGTGTATGCCTACAAAAGATTATGATCAGGGAAAATCGTCCAATTTCCCTGAGAGAATTCCAAGTTCAAGCCCATTATGGGTCCTTTGATAATGGACCTCATGGAGGAGTAGCAGTGATGGTACGTCAGGATACTCCCTTCCAGGCCATCCACCTGCAGACGACACTGCAGGTGAAGGCTGTGAGAATAGGCTTGACACGACCTTACACTGTTGCATCCATCTACCTCCCTCCACATAATCTCAACATAGATGATTTGGAAGATTTACTTGGGCAGTTGCCTCATCCATTTCTACTCTTGGGAGACTTCAATGGTCGGCATCACCTCTGGGGAGACACTTTGTGCAACCCTCGAGGAAGGGCCTTGGAGTCCTTGTTCTCAAGAGTAGATGCAGTTTTACTGAACAGTGATGCACCCACACATTTCCAAATTCAAACTGGAACATTCTCCAATATTGACCTGTCAATTGGTTCACCTGATTCACAGTTGAATTTCACTTGGCAGGTCTTGGAAGACTTACATGGAAGTGAGCACTATCCAATACTTTTGGAGGAGGTGAATGGTATTCCAGCCAATGGAGTGCAGAGATGGCGACTTGAACATGCAGACTGGAATCTTTTTAGATCAACTGCAGTATTGCAAGGATCTGTGAATGATTTCCAGTGTGTTCAAGATGCTGTTAATCACTTAACATCACGAATTCACCTTGCATCAGAAACATCAATTCCCAGAAGTAGCGGGCAGTACCGTCGACCTCCGGTACCATGGTGGTCTGATGAATGCCAACAAGCTGTCAGAGCAAGAAAAGCTGCATTAAGGCAGTTGAAATGACGCCCAAGCGATCTAACCTTGATCCAGTACAAAAAGACCCGAGCCAAGGCCAGGCGAGTGCTAAAGGAAGCTAGGCGGACATCGTGGAGACAATATGTCTCCTTAATTAACTCTGGGACCCCCTTAGCATGGGTATGGGACAAGCTGCGTAAGATCGCTGGAAAGAGCACATCCATATCACCACCTGCTCTAAAAATAGATGGTATAATCCTGACAGACAAAACAGATGTTGCCAATGAGCTGGCAAAATCCATGGCAGAGATCTCCTCTGGAGCATCTTACACTGCCCGATTCTCCACTTTTCGGGCTGAACAGGAACGACACACAGTATCGTTCTTCAGTAGCACTGCAGCAGAACTTCCATACAACTTTCCATTTTTGCGCAAGGAGATGGACTCTGCTTTGCAGCTCTGCCGTAAGACTGCCCCAGGAAATGACGATATTCCATACCAAATGATATCTCACTTACCGGAGAGTTCCCAAACGTTCCTGTTGGATCTATTCAATAGGATCTATAGGGAGGGCACAGTGCCATCCACATGGAAAGAAGCTATAATCATTCCTGTCCCTAAACCTGGCAAGGATGCTTCTATAACTGGGAATTATAGATCAATTTCTCTTACCAGCTGCATCTGCAAGTTGATGGAGAAAATGGTAAACTTCAGGTTGACATGGCTGCTAGAAAAGGAAAACGTACTGACTCAATATCAATATGGGTTTAGAAAACTGAGATCGACCACAGATGCACTTGTAAGGATGGAAACTGCTATACAGAATTCCTTTACACAGCGACGTCATATGTTAGCAGTCTTCTTTGACCTTGAAAAGGCTTATGATACTACTTGGAAGCATGGCATACTCATGAAGCTGTATGACATTGGTTTAAGAGAAGCATTGCCTACCTTCATACAAAGCTTCCTTGCTGACAGGAAGTTTAGAGTGAGGGTGGGAAACAGCTTCTCTAACCTGGAAGACCAGCTAGAAGGGGTCCCACAAGGGAGTGTCTTAAGTGTGACCCTGTTTGCCATTACTATAAATGACATCGTAAAGGTCGTTCCAAGTGCTGTCTCATGTAGTCTGTATGTGGATGACTTTACACTTTACTGCTCAGGAGGAAGCTTACAGGATTTGCAAGGGCACATGCAGACTGCAATAAATCAGGTTGTGCAATGGGCAACATACCATGGGTTCAAATTTTCTCCAAGCAAGACCATGGCTATGCATTTCCACAAACGGGAAAAGTTCTATCCTTCACTCTATTTAGGAACAAACCCACTGCATTTTGTCCAAGAGGTAAAGCACTTGGGTCTAATTTTTGACTCAAGGCTTACATGGGTGCCTCACATTAAACAGTTGAAGGTGAAAGCTACAAAAGCGCTTAGTATTTTGCGGGTTCTTTCACAACTTTCTTAGGGTGCAGACCGCACAACGCTTCTGCGGCTTTACCGAGCGCTTATTCGTAGTAAAATTGACTATGGATGTGAGGCTTATTCATCTGCAACTCCCACTTTTCTCCGGATGTTGGACTCGGTTCATAATGAAGCTCTGAGAATCTGTATAGGGGCTTTCAGGTATGGAGTTGGAGTCCCTGTATGCTGAGAATGGAGAACCACCTCTTTCATTACACAGGAACTACCTGATTTACTACACGAGACTACAGGATTCCGGGATCTCCTACATCCAGATTGGTTTTCAACCCCCTTGAGGATAGCCCGATCCTATGGTAGGAGAATGAGGAATCTTGTGGAAGATCTTAATTTAAATCTCACAAAGGTTCTGGCTGTTGGAACTTCCAAAGTCCCCCCTTGGACTAATCAAGTCGAGCTCGATTTGGTCGGAATCGGGAAAGGGGAGAGATCCGAAGCAGAAGTCAGAGAGATATTTCTTCAACACACTTCTAAGTACCAAGGATCATATGCAATATATACAGATGGTTCGAAATCTGAAAATGGTGTGGGCTTTGCAGCAGTGAGCAGAAGAAAGACTGTATCTGGCAGTCTTTCTCGATCAGCCTCGATTTTCACTGCAGAGTTACATGCCATCCTTGCAGCAGTCAAGATGACTAGAGATCTTACAAACCATTCCGTTGTAATATATTGTGACTCTCGTAGTGCCCTGCAAGCAATCAAGAGCTTAAACTCATCACATCCACTGGTGAGGGAGATTCAAGATTAGCTTGCAATCTTGAATTATTCAGTAAAAAGATAACTGTGTTGGTGTCAGTGGGAATGAGCGAGCAGATCAGAAGGCCAAGGCAGCTGCCACTCAGCCCTGTGATGCTCGTTTTTCTCTTCCATACTGACTTGAAACCCAGCATCAGTCTTCGTGATAAATGGAGGGAACTATGGAGGCATACCTCTAGAAATAAACTGCGAGAGATTAGAGATGACCTTGGTAGTTGGGTGACCAACATCCATCGCAACCGACAAGTAGAAGTTGTAATAAAAAGGCTGAGAATTGGGCACACAGGACTGACTCATGAGCCGATGATGGCTAAACGTGAAGCACGGTGTGAGGAATGCCAAGAGCCATTAATGGTCGCACATGTAGTGGAAAGATGTGAAATATTCTCAGACCAAAGAGGAAGGTACTTTTCTTCCCCATATACACTGAAAAATATATTGGGGGAGGCCTGTGACATAGAAGGTCTTTTTAGTTTCCTTAGGGAAACTAATATCTTCAATAAAATTTAATTATGCATAATGTTTATGTAATAGGTTTTAGACATTTAGAGCATAATATTTAAGTTTCGATTTTTAATATAAAATGTATTGTTATTTAAAACAGTTATTGATAATTTTTTATCGTTTTAAATATTTTAATATATAATCTAACAATGTGTTCGCCGCTAATGACCTTAGCTGTTGACGCGGCAGATAATTTTAAATAATCAATCAATCATGTGGTTATCAGCCAACACCTGGTTTGAGAAGGTTGAAAAACAAGTTGGGCACAAGTGCTTGTCTACGTTCCTGCTTCTGTAAGTAAAGGCATCTATAAATTTGTTAAAATTGTTGATGAGGCATGCATGTTTATTTTCAAGCAGAAACAGTTGAAGGAGCAGTTGCTTCTTGGGGTCTTCTTTTCCTTTCCTCATTTGTGTAAGAATGTAGTTATTTTCTTGGCATTCAGACGACTTTTGCAGACAGTTAACATATAGTGAGAAATTATGTTCTCTCCAACTCTCCCAGTGTTACCCAGTTGGTCGGGATTTTTTGCACATACATCAACTTTTGCACATTCATCATTCCCATTTACATGGTAGGGTATATATCTCTCAATAGCTTGAAGGGCATGAATTTGAAATATCGTAATGTCGTTCGCTGTTATCATGTGCAGATTAAGACCATTCCTCTTTTCATATATCCACTCTTCTAGCCTGGCTTCCACCTCCTCGTTCCACCCACGCACTGTTCTACATTCCTCGTCAGTAGTAATGATGTACCTATGCAAGTTACTTTTTTTCTATATCTCGGACTTCTCCCGACGCAAGATCTGTTCTGGTGAGTACGAGTGCACA